>NW_027269407.1:0-142963 GCF_023055355.1 Agelaius tricolor | reverse complement strand
AAAATAACCAGGGTGTGTAACAGCAGGGAAAGGTGCAGGGAGAAATGTTTGCTCACCCTGCCAAAGTGGGGAAGGAAGAAGCCTCAGGTTTTAGCTTTTCTGTTTTCAGATTCTGTGCTACTTTAGTGTGTGGGTCTGAGCTTTATTTTAAGGGATGTTGAGTAGGGAGACAAAACAATTCCTTCTCTAGCTGGGGACCAAGGACAAATGATCCAAACCTCAGGCCCAAGAGCACAAACAATATGGGCTGAAGAGAGAAAAACAAGAAGGATTGGACTTCGTAACATAAAGCTGTAACTGGACACTTAACTGCAATATGCAAATGGAGCAGAACTGATCAAAGTGAGAGACCCCATAACCAGTTGTGCATTTTGTGATCATTTTGGTTCACCTTGGGTGCAGCCCTGGCTGGGCTCTTGTGCTGCTCAAGGTGGATCCATTGAGGCTTTAAATAAATCTCTGCTTTATTCTTGAACCCTGTCTTGCACCTGTTTTAGGTCAGCCTTCCCAAGGCATCAGTTTCTGGTGGCTCTGCTGGGACAGAAGGCATCTGGAAACGCCCTGGAGCAGAGCAGAGGAACATCCAGGCACCAGGAATTCACAAGGCATCAAACCAGGAGCAGACAAACCCCAGAGGGGCAGAGCTGCTGCCCCTGAAGGAGTTAATTCCCCGAGGAGTGCACTAAGTGGTCAGCAGCCCAATAAATTAGGGCCTGGAAAGACAAACCCCAATCATCATTAGTCACGGCTCATTGGCCTGTTAAGGCTCCTCAGCCGAGTTTATCTCTTCCCTCCTGTCCAGCCACTGCCATATTTCATGCTCTGAAAACAGCTGACCCCGGGGGTCAGCCAAATGAAAGCCCCATTCAACAGCTCCTCCAAGGGCTGGCCAAGGAAAAAAACAACCGAGGTCAGAATTCCCCAGGGCTGCAGCAGCCCAGGGCCTGCTGCCCCACGGCCCTGGTGCCCAGGACATGTTAATCCTGCAGGGATCACGGGGGTCAGGCAGGGCTGGCAGGAACAGTGGCATAATTAGGTGAGGGTGACCTCCATAAAACTGTAATGGGCTTCCAGAGGCTGGACACGAGCTGCTCTGCACCCATTGCTGGCTCTGTGGGAGCTGGGAGCGGCCCTAGGGATGGAGAGAGCCTCAAATGTTGCTCCTGTTGATGGGGATGGTGGCACAGGGTGTCAGCACTCAGGGCAGTTTTAGTGGGAGGTATTTTGAAAGAAATGAGTGGGGGGAATGTCTTAATTTCCATTAATTTTCATTCATTTCCATTAAAAGAAAAAGAAAAAAACAACCAAGGTCAAAATTCCCCAGGGCTGCAGCAGCCCAGGGCCTGCTGCCCCACGGCCCCAGGGCCATGCTCAGTGCCCAGGAGGGGCTGGCAGGAACAGTGGCACAATTAGGTGAGGGTGACCTCCATAAAACTATACTGGGCTTCCAGAGGCCAGCTTGGAGCTGCTCTGCACCCATTGCTGGCTCTGTGGGAGCTGGGACTGGCTCTAGGGATGGAGGGAGGCCCAAATGTTGCTCCCTTGAAGTCAAACTCCTGTTTTACCAATCCCTTGGAAGCCAACCTCCAGTTTTAGCAGCCCTATGGAAGTCAAACTCCTGTTTTACCAATCCCTTGAAGCCAAACTCTTGTTTTCTCAATCCCTTTGGGAGCCAAACTCCTATTTTACCTGTCCCTTGGAAGCCAAACTCCAGTTTCAGTGGCCCTTTGGAAGCCAAACTCCTGTTTTAGCCACCCTTGGGAAGCCAAACTCCTGCTTTCCAGCCCTTTGGCTGACAAAGTAGCGTTGCTTTTAGGAATTCAAAGCTGTGCCAATATCTGGGACCAGGGAAACCTCGTGGAGGCAGCACAGGTGTTCATTTCTGGGATTGCAGATGCTGGTGCTGGAATGTGCCTCTTTACCCCACTCCATGAGCAACCTGTGCATCTCCAGGTGCTGACAGGTATTGAGGCTCTGGAGGAAGATGTTGGACCCTGGAATATCATTTTCCTGGAGCTGGAGGTCAAATCTGGGGCTGAGCCCTCGTTGCCATCTGTGTCTCTATTAAGGAAGGGTTTCAGTCAGCTCCCCCAATAACTCTGTCACTGAGCACCATGAATCAGGAGCTGCTGGCTCAGGGCTTTTCCTTTATTTCCAGGCAAGCAGAGGGAGGGTGAGTATCAAGGAGAACTCTGCTGAGATAATTCCTGCCCAAAGCAGCTCGTGGGGATCACATTTTAACCCAGCTATTTGTCTGTCTGTTTATTGCAGCGTGTCATGGGATGTTTGAACACAAAGCAATAGAGATGATGTGATTTGGGACATCCAATCTCCCTGCTCCCTCCCTAATTGCAGGGAGGATAATGATGGGAGGATGCCAGAGGCACGGGTGGAGCATCCCAGCCCTGGAGCTCTGCCACGGCTGCAGGAGAGCTCGGATGGGGGAGAGGGAGCTGAGGAGGAGGAGGAGGAGGAGGAGGAGGGCTGTGTTTCCTCCCCTTCCTGGGCTGGAGATGGGGCAGCTCCTGGCTCTGAGCACCATTTGCAGCCAGGGATGTGCAGGGTTTGGGTAAGCCAAGGCAGGAGTCTGAGCTCTGGGGGCAGCGTGGGATGGGGAGGAGGGAGGGAGGGAGGGAGGGAGAGGTGTCCCCCTCCTCTGGAAGACTCCTCTGGCTCCCAGGGGTGCAGGATGGGGTCCCTGGGAGAAGGGGCTGCCAGGGAAGCTCTGCCTGTGGGATTTCTGGAGCTCTGGAGCCTCTATCTCTGCCCCCTTTATTCACCCAGGCTCCCCCAGCCCTGAGCTCCTCTGCTGTGATACTGGGGTGACTGGACTGGGCAGAGTCCTCCTCATCTCCCTTCCCTGGCTGGGTTCACCAGGAAAACTTCATACAACCAAAAAAAAAAAATCTGTTCTAGATAAAAACTGTGGGCCTTTGTACAAGATCTTTTTTTTCTTTACTTGGAGATGAAAATCTTTGCTGCAACAACACATTTTGGGAGAGTTTGCTGCAAAACCTGCATCCCACCTGGAGCTGCAGCCCATATTCCCAAGGGAGGAGCCTTTTTGTCCATCCTGGATGCTGAGCTGGGATATCCCAACCCCTGAGCTCCCTCCCTTCAGAGCACAAGGTGTGACCCGAGCTGGGATGGATTTGTTCTGCACAAGGGAGCTGAAAATGGACAGCAAGGGAAGAGCCTGGGGCTGGCAGCAGGTGAGGCTTGGAGTTCACATCCCTGCCTCCATATCCTGGTGGAAAAGCAGCCCTGGGAGAGAGACAGAGGCTGGGACAGTGTGTGACACCTCTGCCTCTTTATTCCCTGGTCTGTAATGAAGCCATTCATTAGGATACAATAATTAGCTGCTTCTGGTGGTGTTTCCCATGCTGTTCCAAGGCAGGGCTGGGAGCTGCCAGGCTCTGCCTCCTCCCTCTGTATCAAACATCCCTCCCTCCCTTTTTCTCAGGCAAAAGCAAAGACTATCCTATTTTCCCTGCCTTTCCCTTCAGCCACCCTGCCCTTGCCAGGCTATCAGGGCAACTGAGGCTCCTTAAATCAGCTCCTTAGAAAGGCCTGGCTCAGCAGGGCACAGTGACAGCACAGTCCCAGTGCTGGGAGCAGGCAGAGCAGCAGAAATGCCTGAGCAGGACGGCAGGCTCAGTGCTGCTGGAAAATTTACAGCCTCAGGCTCGGGCTCTGGGCCCCCTTTTTATTACATTTGACACCAGGCAAACGAGATTGATTTAGCCCTGCATTTGCAGCTGCTCCAGCAGGGCTTTCTCAGCTCCAAAGAGCACGGGATTGGGAAGAGGAGCCACGGAGATGCCGGCTCTGGCCCTCAGCAAATCCAGCAGATCCAGGCAGACAGAGCAGGCGATATTTCATCAGCTTAGGGTGGGATTTAGCTGTCCTGCAGAGCCCAGGGAAAGGAGCACAGCCAGCATTTCCCCAGCACTGGGGGAGTTAGCTGCATCTCCACTCTTCTCTGGTCCCCAGGTAACAGAGGCATTTTTAAGTTGTGTTTGCTTACTTCTCCATCATCCTGCTTTTACCAGCTTTGCCAGCATGGAATTATGAAATGTCCTAAATGGGGAGGGATCCACGAGGATCTCTGAAATCCATCTCCTGGCTCTGCACAGGACAACCCCACAATCCCAGCATGTCCCTGAGAGTGTTGTCCCAACATTTCCAGACATGGGGCTGGGACCACTCCCTGGGCAGCTGCAATAGCTGGGTCCCAGAATCACTCTGGAGTTTGGCAAGAGGATCAGTCTTGCTGTGGTGATGCAGAAATGGCAAGAGAACCAATCTGGGCTCAGGACTTGCTGTGGTGATGTAGACATGAAGATGCAGAAGAGAGGAGATCTCCCTTCAAGCTCCCTGCAGGTGGATTTCTGTTACAGACATCTTTTATGAAAAATCCTTTCCTTAGGATTTTTTCCTCCTGAGAAGCTGAGAGGCCTCAGGAACAAAATGTAAGCAATGGTTATCTGCTGCTGTGGAATGCAACAGGTGCATCTGGGATTGGTCTCATGTGGTTGTTTCTAATTAATGGCCAATCACAGCCCAGTTGGCTCAGACTGTCTCGGTCAGTCACAAGGTTTTGTTATCATTCCATTCTTTCTCCTTTGCTTGCTGGCCTTCTGATGAAATCCCTTCTTCAATTATCTTAGTATAGTTTTAATATAATATATATATCATGAAATAATAAATCAGCCTTCTGAAACATGGAGTCAGATCCTCGTCTCTTCCCTCTTCCTGGGACTCCTGTGAACACAACCTCAGATTTCTCCTCCTGAGGCTTTCTGGGAGGATGAAATGGGGATATTGGAAGCTGGACAAGCTGCCAGGTGTTGGACTGGAGATCTCCAGAGGTCCCTCCCAGCTATGTGCTTCTCCAAATGCTGGAATTAAATGTCCTGAGAGATGCAGCTGCCTGCAGTCACCAAGACTGGTGTTGGGATGTTTCCTTTTGCTTGAATGGTTTCACACCTGGCACTTCACCCCTGCCCTCTCTCCTGCTCTGCCCCCAACTTGTCCAATCTTCTTCCAAAGCAGAACTCTGTGAAGTTTTGTTGCTCCCACCCCTTATCCTCTCTCCTAGGAAAAGCTTCCTCTTGTGTCTCACCTCTTCTCTCCTCCCCATGCTTGGCTGTCATTCCTTGTCCTATTTCAGTTCCACTGTTCCCTTCCTGAGCACACCCAGGTTGGATATTAGGAAATATTTCTTCCCTGAAAGGGTGGTCAGGCACTGGCCAGGCTGCCCAGGGCAGTGGTGGGGTCCCCAGGGATTTAAAAGCTGTGTGGATGTGGCACTTGGGGACAAGGATTATGGTGGCCTTAGTGCTTGGGGATGGTTGGATGTGATGATCCCTGAGGGCTTTAGGATCACAAAAATCCCATGAATCTGTGGGCATGTGGAATATTCCTGAGACCCTTTAAAAGCAGGATGGAGTTTACAATCCTCAGCTGGGCCTTGTGGTGTCCCCAGGCCCACCCTGGCAGTGCTGACAGTGAGGACTGCCTGGAGCATCCCTTCCCAACCTTTCCAAAGCTGGGAGCTCCACAGCCCCGTTGTGATGCCCCCCCTGCCCAACCAGGGAGCTTCTCCTGGGCCTGCTGATGAAATCCTGTGATCTCAGTGTGGTTCTATTCCAGATGCAGGAACCAGGACACCTCCTCACCCATCTGCTCCCCCCCAAGTCCTGTATTTAATCTCCAGCTCTCAGCTTTGAGTGGCAATATTTGCTTGGGCTCTGAGCCATCTCTGCCCTCTCCACATGGAGGTGGCAGCTGGTTTAGCAGAGCTGCTGGGGCCCTTCCCTGCCCTGCATCCCGTAATTGGTCAAGTTTAACGTGGCTCCTGCACTTGCAATTTGTCAGGCCTTTATCTGAACATCTGCATCCCGGCCTCTTATTAAGCCCTTAGAAAAATAGAAGTGTCTGATGCCTGAATAGCTTTAAATTTGGAAGCAGAGTGGGAGTAGATGGGAGAAAATGCATTGCCCTTGATGTAATCATCAGAGGAGGACAGTTCTGAACAATGACCAGATCGTCCTCGCCCCGACGATGACAGCAATTTCTGACTTATCACCCCCCAGCACTATATTAAGGCACTGAGATTACAGTGTTATTCATTAGCACCACATCTGCTGGAAATCAGCGTGGGGAAGGCTGCTGAGGGTGCTAAAAAGCTTCAGGATGGCACAGAGAGAATACTCCCCCAAAAGGGAGAATAATGGCCCTCAGTGCTGATGAGCCATAAACGCGTGGGGCAGCCTTGGACTGAGCTGCTGGGGACATGGGACACTGAGAGCAGCAGGTCCCAGCCTGCCCACCCATGGGGCTCTTCCTTTCTCCCTGCCTGTTCCAAGTGGTCTCTTCTATCCTGGCACAGCTCTTTGCATGGCACATCAGGTTTAACCCACGTCACCCTTCACTGTCACACCATGGGATGAAGATCCCGTGTCCTGCATCTTGAGGTTCTCAAAGATTCTTGGTCTCAATGCAGTCGTACAAGAAAACTTTGGTTCATGACAAATCCACAGTGATAAAGGAACTTTCTGCCATTTGTCCTGCCTTGCACAGAGACCTGTCCCGAGTGCCACCCCAAAAAGCCTTCAGCTTTCTCATATTCCTCTGACAGGTGAACTAAACTCGTGGATAACTTCAGGAAGGACTTCCTGATTTTGTTTCCTGCCTGGCCTGCTGAGCAGCCAAACTCCATGGCCCTCCTGGTTTATGGGCTGGAGGAAAACCCCTTGCAGCAGAATTTGCTGATTCTGAGGTTCAGCACTTGCAGCACGATTTAAACCATTCTTTAGGACCACTCCTTGGCTTTTCCAAGCAATTTTAGCTACCCAGAGAACAAGGGATCAGGAACATTAAGGCTCCAAGGTATTTCATGGCCTTGTGGCTAAAAATGCAGAACAGGCTCTGAACTGCGAGGATCTCCTGGACCTGCCATGGTGGATTTTCTTCTCTTCGAAGTCTGAAGGTGATTTCTGAGCCATGGTGGATTTTCTTCTCTCCAAAGTCTGAAGGTGATTTCTGAGCCTCCCCAGGCACCACAATCCATAGCAGCCACGCTTTGATTTCCCAGGGATGATGAGGAGGATGAGGAGCACTGCTGGCAGGCATTGTGCTGATGTGTGGCTCTGCACGAGGGCTCAGAAATCCCATCCAGCCTTCCCTCAGGAGCCAGGGCCGCTGATCTGCAGAACCTCAGCTTGAGGAGCTTTCAAAGGACCATTTCAGCAGCTGGTGTGAACCATCCATCAGTGCTCCTGTCTTCGCTCTAACCCGCTCCATTCTGGGCTGCCTTAATTCAGTTATGATGAAATTTCGAGCAACTGCTCCTGACAAATGAGACTTCCTCTAGTGGGTTGCTTCTTTAAACTGTTAACACATGCTTAAATATTGTCAGAGCTCAGAAGGAGAACATTTAAGTTCCCAAAGTTCCTTCATTATCAAAGACAGCTGCTGGCGTGCAGGGGATCCCTGCTGCCCAACTGTGCATCCATGGGAGAGTGTCCTGGCAGGGATCCTACAGTTATAGGAATGAAGGCTGCTGTCCTGGAAAAGGAGCTGGAGGTTACAACAGCAGGGATGGGGAACTGTTCCCAGGCAGAAGAGGAAAGTGGTGGAAATGCAGAGTGGACAATGCTGACTTCCAGGATGTGAAGGGAATCTACAAAGAAAAGATGGGGAGGGAATTTTTACAAGAGCCTGAAGGGACAGGACACAGGGAATGGCTTCCCATTGCCAGAGGGCAGGGTTAGATGGGAGACTGGGAAGGAATCATTCCCTGGGAAGGTGGGCAGGTCCTGGCACAGAAGCTGTGGCTGCCCCTGGATCCCTGCAGTGCCCAAGGCCAGGCTGGACAGGGCTGGAGCAGCCTGGGATAGTGGAGGGTGTCCCTGCCCATGGCAGGGGTGGGATGAGATGAGATGAGATGAGATGAGATGAGATGAGATGAGATGAGATGAGATGAGATGAGATGAGATGGGCTTTAAGATGAGATGGGCTTTAAGATCCCTCCTATCCCAAACCACTCTGGGACTGTGTGGCTTAGGACTTCTCCTCATTCCACATGGACCTCAAGGAGCTTTAGTTTTCAAGGAAAGGTCTTGCAATGAGAACAAAGGTTTTGTGCAGCCCCTCTCCCAGCTCAGCTGCCACGGCTGCTCAGCCTGTCCTGCAGAGAAAGGAGCCCCAGGAGATTTCCCTTCTGCTCCTCCCAACCTCCCCCACCCCAGTTTCCACTGGTGCTGCTGTGACAAGCCTCTCTGGAGGGCACCAGGAGCTCTGGTGGCAAATCCTCATTAATTGATTCACCAGGAGCGAGGAAGAATCCAATCCAATTAGAGATAAATAATTGATGCCATCGAACGGCGAGATTGGGGCGTTATTGATCATGGGCTCGAGAGGGGCTGACAGCTGTTCCTGGTGTCAGAGCCACGGAGCCTGAACTGAGACAATGACCCCTGAGCAGCCCCTGCAGGGCCAGGGGACACCAGCCCCACATGAACCGTCTGAGGTCTGCACAGAGGAAACCACTTCAGTTCTTTAATCCTTGGCCTCTGACCACACCGAGGGCCCTGAAACCTGCAAAGCTTAAAGGATGCCTGAGGTATCAACAGGAGGCAACTTTTATCCCTGGGAGCTTAACTTTAGTCTTTAAATTGACATTGGCCATCCTACTAAAGCCATATCCTGGACAGGAATGAGATGTTCCCTCCAAAAGCACCAGGGAGGAGCTTGGTTGGACAAGCAGGACAGGATGAGAAGTGATTCTGCTGCAGCTTTGTGGTTTGGTGGCTCCAGACAACATGGAAGAGGGAAAATCCTAATAAGAACATGGCCTCAAAGGTACCCTACCATGGGAGGAAGAGGCTGGGGGTTGGGGGTGTGGGGTGAGGAGTCCTTTCCTGGGGATTGCTCCTCTGTGTCTTCCTAATGGAGGGAATTTCAGGAACTGGGGCTGGAATGTGGGCAAGGAGGATCAGAAAACTTTGGACTCTGCCCACCCCGTCCTTTTCAGCATTTTAATGGCTGAGGAATTGTTGAAAACATGTGAAACAGATGGAGATTTACCCCCAGCTTTGGTGGAATGTGGATTAGGCCCAATGGGAGTGGGTCCTTCCAGAGCTCAGGGAGAAGGGGGGAAGCTGCAAGTGGTCCAGAGAAGTGAGGATTGCTCACTGATATCCCCTTGGCATGAGCACATGGTGATTTCAGGCAAAGGCAATCTGTTATTTCCACTCCAGGACATTTATTTGGGTCAGGGTAGGGAAATTTGATTTATTTGCCAACGTCCCACCGGGCTGGTAAAATTATAACTCCCACACATTATTCTGTGTGTATCCTGACCAGTGCCTGGTGACTGTGTTTATTACACTTGGCCACTCAGGGAGTTCTCTCTCTGCCCCCTCTCCTAAATTCACTGCAGTGAGTTTGCCCTGAGGGCTGCCAGGACCTGTAAAACCACGGAGAGGGGCTGGATGGTCCCCAGCTCCTTGCAGAGCTTCCAGAGCACAGCCTGCAGAGGGGAAACACCTCAGGTCCTTCCTCTGCTCAGGGACTCATCCCATGCCTCACCTGCCACGGATGGGAGCTGTTCCCAGCACCCCAGAATGGGTTGGCAGGGACCCTAAAGTGCCACCCCTGCCATGGCAGGGACACCTCCCTCTGCCCCAGGCTGCTCCAGCCCCAATGTCCAGCCTGGCCTTGGGCACTGCCAGGGATGCAGGGGCAGCCACAGCTGCTCTGGGCACCTGTGCCAGGGCCTGCCCACCCTGCCAGGGAACAATTCCTGATTCCCAATCTCCCATCTAAACCCATTTTCTGTCACTTTGAAGCCATTTCCCCTTGTCCTGCCACTCCAGTTCCTGGTGAACAGTCCCTCTCTGGTTTCCTTGCAGCCCTTCAGATGCTGGAAGGCTGTTCTGAGGTGTCCACTCAGGCTGCTCCCCTCCAGCCCCAGCTGCCAGCCTGTCATCACCCTCAGAGCTGCATCTCCCACAGGAGCAGGACATGGATTTCCCCAGGCAGGGCTGATGATGATTTCCCCTGTGATGACCCAGAAAGGTGCAGGACAAAGAGGACCAGCATTGTGAGGATGCACTTCATTGATGGGAGGACAAATTCAGATTTCCAGTTTGGATTTCCTCTTCAGATTTCCAGGCTGGATGAAAACAGAGCCAGTGGATTGGAGCCTGTCAGCCAGGCCCTGATCTCTGCTCTCTGGGGACCAGTGACAGCACACAAAGGCAAGGCTGCAGCTGTGCCAGGCCAGTTTTGGGGTGGATATCAGGGAAAGGTTCTATCTGGCACAGCCCTGAGGCTGCCAGAGCTCCAGGGGAATTTGGACACCACTCCCAGGAACAGGGTGGGATTGCTGGGGTGTCTGTGCAGGAGACAGGCTCGGGATCAATGATCCCTGCGGGTCCCTTCCAACTCAGGATGTTCTATAACCCAAATGGTGCTTTCCAGCCCTACATTCCCAGCTCTGGGCCACAGCCCTTCACTGTTGGCTTCCCAAGCCCCAGAACTGCCTTGTGAGCTGCACTGGGCCTTATTAACTTGAACCTGTGCCACCCCCTGCTCTCAGTGGCCACTGACTGAGGGATTGCTCGTGGGTGTGTCAGCACCAGGGTGCTCAGAGCTCCAGGCTCCTGCCTTGGACTGCCTCAACTCTGCTGCCTCTGCACATTAGGATTGGCCTGGATTTTTTTTTTCTTTCCAGGCAGGAAAAAGGTTGTTCTGCTGCTCTGGCACCATCATTGCAACAACCCCCAGGAGTCACGAGCGACTCTGAACACTCAAGCTCCTGCTTTAATGAAGGAGAGAGTTTTCCTTTGTATTTATCCCCTGAAGCACCAGCCTGCTCCCTGTGCATTCTGCCAGCACAGCAGCTCCATCCCCAGCAATCCAAGGGGAAAGAGGTGCTGGGATCCAGATCCAAAGCCCTGCTCCAGCTCCATCCCTGGAGCTCCATCCCAGAACTGCGTGCGAGCTCTGGGGGCCAAGGGCAGCCCCTGCCCTGCCCCTGCTGGAGATGCTGCATGAACTCACGTTCAGGGAGGGATAAAAGCAGAGGGAAATCATCTCCCAGCCTGACGTGGGGCTCGCAGCACCCCGTGGACTTGCTGCCTGTTCTGCTCAGCACACGCTTCCAGGTAACAGCTTTGTCCATGAAAACGCAGCGGGTTCAGGAGGAGCAGGTGCTGTGCAAAGGCAGCAGCGGAGCCCACAAATGGAAAACTCCCTCACAGGCAGACGGGAAACGAGTCCTGCTCCTAGGGAAGAGACCTGGGGGAGGTTTGCTCCCACCGAGGAGGTGCTGGCTGCAGAGATTTGCATATTTAGTGACTTCATGCACATCCACTCACCCACTTCCTTCCCCAGCCTCGCGGGGATTGCTCGTTATTTGTTTTCACAGCTAATTAAAACCTCCCCGAGATCAGGGGATCAGGGAGAGGAGGCTGAGCCCACGAGCAGCCGGAGTGGAGGATGCCCCAGCCCACAGGCTGACCCCGGGCCACGCTGCAGACCCCACGCTGCAGTTGGGACATTATTTACCCCAATATTGCAGCGTTCTCCTAAAATATATTGAAGGAGAGATTGGGAAAATGAAGTGTATAAGATTTATCCTGCACTAGAGGATTTCAGCATCCAAGAAAGCCAGAGAGTCCAGTCCCTCAGACTTAATAGAAACCTCCTGCTTTATTAATGTTGCCTGATTTTTTTTTTTTTTTTTATTTTTTTTTCTCCTTGTCCACAGGTCCTGGGCAGAAAGTCAAAGCTGTATTTGAGGAGCTTTCCTGGAGGTTTTCATTAATAACAGGGCCAGGGAATCCACTGCAAATGTAAAAATAATAGATTTGAGAGCCCTAAAAGGATGGAGATTTACTCACTGTGGAAATATTAGGGAGAAAGTGGGAGTGGGAGGTTCCCAGGGCTCGGCGTTGCCTGGCTGTGAGCTCTGGAAGCTGCTGGCAGTGCGAGAGGAGGGAAGATTGCCTCCGAGTGGCTCTGCAAGGCAGCTGCGCCCGCTCTGCCGAGCACCGAGCTCCCGGAGCCCTGGAAATTCCCGAGAAACGGAGAAATTCCTTCTCCGTGTCACGGGAAAAGGAGGATGGGGAGCTTCCATCAGCCAGGGTGGAGCTGGAGGGGCAGGGTGGTGCTGATGCTGGGCAGGTCAGGAGGGTTGAGAGAGGGATTGAGAGAGGGACTGAGAGAGGGACTGAGAGAGGGACTGAGAGAGGGATTGAGAGAGGGATTGCTGCTTCCTGCCGTGCCCAGCTCTGCTGGGAATGCTGGAACCACGTCCCCCCCTCCCGAGGGGCTGCCCCTGCACCCCACGCTGACCACGGGCCACGCTGTCACCGCTGGTGGGGGCACTGGCGTCAGAGCCGATCCAGGGAGCCCTGACAGCATCTCCACACCTGAATCCTGACCCGTTTCAGTTCAGGGGTGGCAGGGTCCCAGCTCCAGCTGAGCCCGTGCACAGGAGCACCTGCAAGGACAGAGCCCCTTTCTGTGGGAGCTCAGTGCATCCCTCCGGGTGTCCAGAGCTGCTGAGGACCCCACCAGGGAGCTCAGAGACCCTGGCACACAGCCCAGAGCACCTGGGGATTTGATTGTGACCCTTGGAGCAAGTTACCAACTTTGTATGAGGACCTGAAAGTCACACAGGTTTGAATGGTGTAATAACAAAATGATCACAGGGTGAAAATGTAGATTTTAGGATTTTTGGTAGGGGGGTTATGGGGACAAGATGGAGGAACTTGGGTGTGTCCAGCCTTTCTTCTTCTTCTTCTTGTTCTCCATTTTCTGCAGTGATGTTGGCACTTTGGGATTGGTAGAAGAAGAAGTGCAGAGTAGAAGCTCACTGTCTAACATAGGTGATAAGAATTAAGTGTCAATATGTTCTATGTAGTTTGTAGTATAAAAGGACAGCACCGCCTCAGGAGCGGTCAGAGTGTCTGTGGCTGCCCTGCTGAGCAGATCTCAGCTGGGCAGAAAGAAAATTTTACAGATAAGAATTAATAAACAACCTCAAGACTGAAAAGTGAAGAGTCCAGACTCGTTCTTCAGCTGCGTGGGCCGAAGCAGAGACACCCTGCACATCTCAGGGCAGCAAATATCAACCAAAACCTGAGACTTGGCCTCGAGGACAAGTGGCTTGAGGGGTTTGCCCTCCTCAGCCCACTCCAAATTAGAGGAGGTAATCTTCTGGAGCTTCTCTAGGATGGGTTGGTTGTACTGTAGAAAATGGGTTTAGGTTACTCTGGAAGGAGGAGCACAGCCTTTAACTCTGTGCCATCCTCCAGGCAGATGTGAAAACCCCCAATGGGAGCTTCCAGCTGAGCCCTCTGGATACCAGAAGCCTGGCAGATGGAGGGAGGGATGGAGGCAGCAGTGAGTTCTCCTCCATCGGGACAAAAAAGGCAGCGACGCCCATGGATGCAGACGGAACTGACCGCAGGCTCGGATGCCAAATGAGCCCTCCCAGGAATCCTGGGGAGCCCCTGCTTCCCTGGGAGCAGCACCCAGCCTGCCCTGGAGCCCTTCAGCTCCTGCACGGCTCCTCCCTCGGTGTTGCGAGCAGCCCCAGCCCCAGCCGGCTGCGCTGGTGGCCCGGGGGCTGCAGGCATTTTCCCAGCGCTCTAATCTAACAGCACCAGTGGGAATGTTTACAGCACGCTGCCACTTGAGGGCTTATCAGCCTCGCTGCCTATCTCCCAGCGGGCCAGGCTGATAAAGGGAGGGGCTGCTGGCACCCGGGGGAAGCGCCCGGAGCAGGGGATGGAGCTGAGGACCGGCCAAGCAGAGCCAGCAGGGCTGGGGACTTGTGCAGGGAGCCCCTGTGTGTCACCGAGGATGTGCTGGAGAGAAGGAGCAGAGCCTTTCCCAAAGGATCCCTCAGAGCAATCTGGGAACACCTCATGGAGGGGTGAGGGGGTGTGGGGGCAAGGAAATGCATCCCTGGGAGAATTAGAGGCATGCCCTGGAATCACAGATCATTTATGTGGGATCATCAAGTGATCCCAGCACTGCCAAGGCCACCACGAAGCCGTGTCCCCAAGTGTCACATCCACAGGGCTTTTAAATCCCTCCAGGGATGGGGGCTCCGCCACCACTGCCTGGGCTTGACACCCCTCGGTGAAGAAAATTTCCCTTTTATCCAATCTAAACCTCCCCCGGTGAGACCTGAGGATGTTTCCTCTTGTCCCGTTACTTGGGGGAAGGGTCTGACCTCACCATAGTGGGCAGCTCCAAAATTTCTATCAAGGAAACCAACAGCTGCCACCTCCCTGCCTTAGGAACAGGTTTTCCCTAAATTAACTTAATGAGCTGGGCATAAAACGCAGCTCAGCTGGGCTGCACCCTCTGCTTTGTGCCGGGGCTGGGCTGCACCAACTTGTGAGTGTCTGCGTGAATCCTACAGGTACATCCATCCCCCTTATAACCTTATATCCATCCCCCTTATCCGCCTGCAGGGTTAGAGAACACTCAGGTATTTTTACCTGTAGGCTGGCCAGGTGTCCTGCCGTGTCCTTGCGGTCCCCGAGCAGCCCTGGCGCCGCTCCGGGCGTGGGACACTCCACGATTGCCCTCTAGTGGCCCCCGGCCCGGGGAAGGGGCGCTCCCGGCCCCGGGGGTCCCCCTGCCAGCCCCCCCTGTCCCCTGCCAGCCCGGACCTCGGCTGCCTCAGCGCAGCTCGCCCGGCGCGCCAGCACCCGCTCCCTGTCCCAGCGTGTCCCCTGGGCTGCGACAGTGACACACACACCTGGTCCCTGTTCCCTGGGCTGTGACAGTGACACACACACACCTGGTCCCTGTCCCCTGGGCTCTGACAGTGACACACACACACACCTGGTCCCTGTCCCCTGGCTCTGACAGTGACACACACACACCTGGTCCCTGTCCCCCGGGCTGCGACAGTGACACACACACACCTGGTCCCTGTCCCCTGGGCTGTGACAGGGGCACACACACACCTGGTCCCTGTCCCCTGGGCTGTGACAGTGACACACACACACTTCTCCCTGTCCCCTGGGCTGTGACAGTGACACACACACCTGGTCCCCGTCCCCTACGTGTCCCCCGGGATGTGACAGCCACACACACCTGGTCCCTGTCCCCTGGGCTGTGCCAGCAGCTCACACCCGATCCTTGTCCCCTGGGCTGTGACAGGAGCACACACCGGTCCCTGTCCCCTCGTGTCCCGTGGGCTGTGACAGGAGCAGAGCACCCGCTCCTTGTCCCCTGGGCTGTGGCAGCCATACACCACTGGTCCCTGTCCCCTCATGTCCCCCTGGACCCTGTCTCTGTCCCCTGGGTGTCCTCCGGGTTGTGACAGGATCAGAGCACCCAATCCCTGTCCCATGGGCTGTGCCAGCAGCAGAGCACCCGCTCCCTGTCCCCTGAGCTGTGACAGCCATGTACACTGCTCCCTGTCCCCCACTGCTGTCCCCTGGGCTGTGACAGCCACATACACACTGCTCCCTGTCCCCCATTGCTGTCCCCTGGGCTGTGACAGCCACATACACACTGCTCCCTGTCCCCCATTGCTGTCCCCTGGGCTGTGACAGCCACATACACACTGCTCCCTGTCCCCCACTGCTGTCCCCTGGGCTGTGACAGCCATACACACACTGCTCCCTGTCCCCCATTGCTGTCCCCTGGGCTGTGCCAGCCATACACACACTGCTCCCTGTCCCCCATTGCTGTCCCCTGGGCTGTGCCAGCCATACACACACTGCTCCCTGTCCCCCATTGCTGTCCCCTGGGCTGTGCCAGCCACACACACTGCTCCCTGTCCCCCATTGCTGTCCCCAGGCCGTGCCAGGCTCTGAGCGTGTCCCAGGGTCGGTGTCCCACACCTGGCTGCAGCCCCAGCACAGCTGTTGTGCCCCTACCCCGTCCTTTGGGGAGGTTCCCCCATGCAGGGAATCTCAGAGTTGAGGTTCTGGAGGGTGGTTGGAACAGGGAATTCAGTTTGGAGTCCTCCCCGGCTTTATTTGAAGTGTGTTTTTGTAGAATCATAGAATTATTAAGGCTGGAAAAACCCTTTAGGATTATTGAGCCCAACCATTCCCCCAGCACTGCCCAGGTCACCACAGCCCTCCAGGAATGGTGACCCCACAGCTTCCAGTGCTTGATAATCCCTCTGGTGAAGAAATTTTCCTTAACATCCAACCTGAACCTCCCCTGGCACAACTGGGGCTGTTTCCTCTCCTCCTGATGGTTGTTAGCTGGGAGAAAGTAATGACATTTTAATTTATTTGAGATAAAAAAGTGGCTGCTGCTGACAGTGTGGCCAAGAGGGATCCCCAGTTCCCACATGGGATCCAACAGAGACCCCAACACCAGAAAGAGAGGAAATGGAGAGGTAAACTCAGGGAAGGAGGGAAGTTTGCAGAGGAAATGGGCTTTGTGTAACTCCTGGGATCAAGGGAAAGATTGGTGAAAGATGTGGATGCAGGGAGGGAGAGGCTGGAGAATCACCACGGATTTTCAAGAGTGCTGGAAGAGCCATGCACGGCACATTTTGCCCATATTCACCCTCCCCCTTTATCTCAATACATAAGGACCTTTTGGAGAGCAAAAACATCCTGCTCTTGCCAGAGTTCTGTTCCCAAAGTGTTGTTCTGAACAAATCCCTCCTCTGCTGGGGCCGGATGTTGCTATTCTGGTCCCTGCAGTAACAGGAACCCTTTGTGTGACTTGTCAGGACCTGCTTCACCCCAGACATGAGATCACAGCCTCAGTTCTCATTTATAAATAAATAAATTTTCTCATTTATAAATAAATAAATGTGGTCCTGGCAGGGCTGGAGACATGGGGGAAGTCTAAAGGAACATTTCCTCCCTGGGGTGGTCCCAAAGGGCTGGGCAAGGGGAGAAGATGCTGCAGGAGAGGGTGAAATGTGGTGTCATCCCATCCTCTGCAGGTGTTCCTGGAGAGGTTTGAGATTTTGGGCTCTTCCTCCAGCCCTGGTTTATGGAGGACAGGGATGGGCAGCACTGGGATCATGGTCCTGGTGTGTCCCACTGCCTGGCATGGAAAAGGGAGAGGGCATCATGGGAGACTTTAAAGTGTGTGGAAGTTTTTCTATAAAGTTCCCACTAAAGAAAATCATAGATTTTTTTTATTTTTCTTTTTTTCAAGAAACAAGGGTAGAGAAGGTCTGGGAGCACATCACCAATGCATGCAAACCACAGCCCACACTGTGACACTGTACACAAACTGCACCACAGGTGCCAGCTGAGGGATAAATCAAACATGAGCTGTGGATTGCACAGAAAAACACAAGGGCAGGGGGAAAAAAAAACAAAAGGAGAGACTGAGAAAGTGATGTAGAAAGTCAGAAAACCATGTGGGGGAAAAAGCCAACCCCAGAGCAATAATGGGGGAGAGGAAATAGTTGGGAGCAAGCAAAAGGAAGTGAAGCCCTTGCAGAGGGTTTATTGTTCTCACCTGGAGGATTTTATGTCCTCCATTACCTGAATCTCTCCCTGGGTGACTGTAGGGTTTCATGAACTCACTGTGTGCCCCCTCAGGGGTTTTATGGCTCAGGACAGGCCCCAGAGGAGATCACCACTCAGAGCCAGTGCTCCAGCAGCCACAGCTGTCCCCCAGCCACACCAGCACAGGGCCCCTCGTGGCTCCCCAGGCTGCAGGGCCAGAGCTGGGGGTGCTCAGGTGGTGTTGCTGGGTCCTGGGTGGTGTTTCCATTCCTCCCCTGGGAGCTGCTGACCCTGCAGAGCAGGACAAAGAACACCCTGAAAGCTGATTTTGCCATGCAGGGATCTCTTGTGTCCCTTCCCACAGGCAGAGGGGAGGCAATGAGGAGGTACTGATGAGCTGAACCCTGTGCCTGTATTGGGATTTTTCTCTCCTAGGGAGACCAGGGGTGAGGAGGTCTCATTTCTGAGCCTGCAGGCTCTGAACTTTGTCCCTCAGTGACCCAGTGACGCTCAGTGCTGTATTTTGTGCCTTCCAAACTGAAATCTGGGTAACCCAGCTCTCCCTCTGAGGCTGATCTCTCCTCCCCTGACCAGCATCATCCTCCCTGCAGGCTTCCAGCCCCCAAACCCAGTTCCCCCGTGCTCTGCCCTGCAGATCCCTCCTCCTGTGCCCTCCTGAGCTGATGAGCTGCCCCTTTCCACAGCTGCTGCTCAAAGCCTGCTGTGATGCTGTGCCAGCCCTCTGAGCGTGGCTCAGGGCACCTCTCCTGCCCACCAGCCCAGGGGGGACCAGGAGCCAAGCCCTGGAGCACAAAAGGGGCTGTGTGGCTGCTGCTTGCCCTCCAAGAGCTGCAGGAAACTTGGCAGGGAGAAAAAAGCCTTTAAAAGCTCCTGGGATGGCCGGGATTTAGGTTAAGCTGCTCTCAGGAATAAAGGGAATCTTGAGTGGGAGCAGGTATGGCAGAAGGGATGTGGGCAAAGGGGATTTGTCTCCAGATAGCCAAGAGGAGCAATTCACTGTGCACAACTGCAGCTTTTGTCCTCCTAAATCACTTTTGTCACCTGTGGGAGGCTGATCCTGCTCAGCTTTTGGTTCCTGAGGGGGTCTGGAAAAAAACAGCTCAGCCACAAGTTTTTAACCTGAATGTCTTTAACTTTAGATCATGGAGAACAGCAAGGAGGATGAAAAAACCCAAAACTCTCAGGGAAAGGGGGCATGGTGCATGCATCTGAGCCAGAGAACAAAAAGGTGGCTGTTTGGAAAGAGGGGCAGAAGTAGGGTGAGCTTAAAGGCACAGAACATGGAAAAGCCTCTCCCTGGAGAAAGGAAGGCTCTATCCCTGTGGCATTGTCCCAGGACTCAGGTAAGATGAACTTCCCTGGGGATGAAAAGCCTTGCTGTGAATTTATTCCCTGCAAAGGCTGGGCCCTGGCTTCTTTCAGGCCTTGTGGTTAAGGGCAGGCTGTCCCCAGCCAAAGAACAGAATCAATCTCCACCCTGGCCTGGCTGAGCAGGGCCTGAGCCTGCTGTGGGGCTGGGACATGGCCAGGAGGGTGGTGTGTGTGCTGGCCAGGCTAGCACAGACCTGCCTTTGAGAGCCAGCAGCCTGCCAGGCAAGCCCTGGATCTCATCTGCCCTCTGGGAATCCTGTCCTGGTGGTCCAGCTCTCAGAGCCTCATTGTGAGCATTCCCAGGCCCAGGCAGGCCCAGGAGGCTTTCCTACAGCATCCTGTAACTCTGACACATCTGTGTGGGGGGATCCTCCTGCTTGCTTAGGCTTCATTCCTTTAAATTTGAACCTATATTGCCCTCATAGTGTTTTTCTCCCAGTCCTGATCTCCACTCATGACCCCTTCATTAATTTGTTCCCTCTCCTCTGCCCAACTTCAGCAGGAAAGGGTGAATGAAGGACCCCTGTGGGTGCCTTTGGCCAGAGTCACACCAAGAGAGTCTCCCACAGTGCAGATCCCTCTGTCCTGCTGGTTCTGCATTGTCTTCAGCTTCATCCTGCTGGTTCTTCATTGCCTTCAGCTTCATCCTGCTGGTTCTGCATTGTCTTCAGCTTCATCCTGCTGGTTCTGCATTGTCTTCAGCTTCATCCTGCTGGTTCTTCTTGTCTTCAGCTTCATCCTGCTGGTTCTCCACTGTCTTCAGCTTCATCCTGCTGGTTCTGCATTGTCTTCAGCTTCATCCTGCTGGTTCTTCTTGTCTTCAGCTTCATCCTGCTGGTTCTCCACTGTCTTCAGCTTCATCCTGCTGGTTCTCCATTGCCTTCAGCTTCATCCTGCTGGTTCTCCATTGCCTTCAGCTTCATCCTGCTGGTTCTCCACTGCCTTCAGCTTCATCCTGCTGGTTCTTCAAGGTGGTGGCTCAGGGCCCTCTGCTCTGAAGAGTGTTTGTGTGTTGGAGCTGTACAAAAGTGCTCTTCTTCTGCCTCATTGCCTGCCTGGCCCAGTGCTGACGTTCTCCAGCTGTAACCTCAGCCCTGGGCTCTGTGGAGGGAAGGAATCCCAGCCTGTCCATGCTCAGCCCTGTGAGTGACACAGCTCTGGGAGCCAGAGCCAGCCCAGCAGCTGGGAGTGATGGGATCCCCATGAAAGGCCTCCTGTCTGAATCCCTGGGGGCTCCAGGGAAAACCTTGGAAGCACCAGCTGTCCTGGCAGTGATGGAACAGCTCTGGTTAAACATCCTGGAGTGCTGGGGGACTCTGTGGGGCTGCTCTGTGTGACCGTGTTCACAGGGGTCCGAGGATGAGGGAAGAGATGAGGATCTGACTCCATATTTCAGAAGGCTTGGTTTATTAATTTATGATATATATTATATTAAAACTATACTAAAAGAATAGAAGAAAGGATTTCATCAGAAGGCTGGCTAAGAATAGAAAAAGAAGGAATGATAACAAAGGCTTGTGGCTCGGACAGAGAGTCCAAGCCAGCTGGGCTGTGATTGGCCATTAATTAGAAACAACCACATGAGACCAATCCCAGATGCACCTGTTGCATTCCACAGCAGCAGATAACCATTGGTTACATTTTGTTCCTGAGGCCTCTCAGCTTCTCAGGAGAAAAAATCCTAAGGAAAGGATTTTTCAGAAAATACCATGGCTACAGTTCTGCATGTGGGTCCTGCCCCTCTCCCCAGCCCTGCTGGCCAAGAACATTCCCTGGGGGTCACCAGCTCCCTGCTGCTCTCCTGGCCCCTGGCTGCTGCCCAAACTCCCTTTGCCCCCAAACCCCAGGGTATCCCCTTGCCCCTTGCTTTCAGACATTTGGCTTCCTGTACCAGTCTGCTGCCCAGACTGCCTGAAACTGTAAAACAAAGCCAGGCTGACACCATTCCCCAGAGGAAAGCAGCTCATGCCCCACGTTCCCTGCTCTCCCTTTTCCCTCCTCTGCCTCGCTGCTCTCCAGGAAATCTCGTGCTGGGGATTTATGGGCACTGAAAGGGAGAAGGAGCCTGACCTGGGACTGGCTTTTGCAAGGCCTCAGGGGAGTCCTGTGAGGCTCAGCTTGCCTGGAAGGTGTTTCTTGCTGGTGGCTGCAGGTGGGTGAGCCTTGCCAAGCTGAGAGGGGCAGCAGAGGAGTGAGAAGCCATGGAATTAGTTCAGGCACTTTCTGTGGGCAGAGTGAGGGCAAAACCAACTGGTGAGAGCTCTGAAGTTGGGGATGGCTCCAAGCACAGCTGGCCCAGCTGCAAGCCATTCTCAGCACAAAGTCACTTTTGCCACCAAATGTCCATATAATTTTATGGCTCTGGTCTATCCATCATGGCTAATACATGGCTGTGTAAGCCAGGCTTAAGTAATGAGCTGTGGCAGGCTGTACATTTCTTGGTGATTATGGCATGTGTCATAAAGCAAAGAGCTGGAGGCAATAATCCCCTGGAAACACATTGCCCAGGGGTGTCTTGTTACCATTCTGAAATGAAATTACAAATGAAAATATAATGAAAACAGTCAAGAACTCCAGCCATAGGTAGGGCAGGACTGTCAGGGAATCAATCCTCCAGCCCCAAACTGTGGGGATCATTTAGATCCAGTGTCAGTTCCACTCTGCCACCCCATCCCCAGGACCTGAATGCTGGTCTTTCTGCCTCCACTATCCTGGGAAAAGCAGCTTTTCCTTGGGGTGAGGGGTTCCCTGTACTCTGCTCACCCCCAGCTCACCTGGGGCATTTTCAAGGCCTGGAAACTATTGGAGAGGTCTGCACTCCAAACCCATTCAGTAAAAGCTTCCTAGTCAATGAGCTGGGTTTTGGTGGTCCCTTCCAGCTCAGGATATTCTCTGACTCCTCTTTATTCCCTGCATTTAAGGTGGAGCATCTTGTGAAAAGTTTGGGATGATAATCTCCCCTTTACTAACAGGGCTCCAGGAGCTGGAGCCTGAGAGATGTGGAATCCCAGAACGGAGAGGCTGAGAGCACTTGGCTTTTCCTTGCTTCTCCTTCTCCTGGCCTCCACACCTCCATCCACTCCTTTTCTGGGCAGCAAGGAGCTTTTCTTCCCAGAGGAACCTGGGAAGAACAGCTCAGGGAGCTGCCTGGGAGCACAGGGATGTGACTGTCCTGCTCTTTGGGCACAGCCAGGAGCGACCCAGTTTGAGCTCAGTGGGGACCTTGGGCACAGGCTGGACTTGAAACCTCCCAAGGATCCTCCTGAACTGTGCCTCCACAGGAATTTGGTGCCTTTTGGGGTGTTTAGGAGCACAAGTTGCCTCTCTTTTCCATGAACTCTCATCCACGAGGAAACCACTCCCACCAGTAGCAGGCACTGGTGGTTCCATTGGGTTTTCTCTTTTCTCAGCACTAAATAAGGGATTGATCCAGCACCATGATCCTGCAGACAGAGTTTTGTGGGAGGACTTTCACCACCACGTGAGTCATGTCAACAATAATTTCTGTGGCTGTGCAGAGAATTCCAACTCAAAATTGGAAGAAGAGCAGGAGAAATGCTCCTGTTTTCCCCACAGAAACAGAAGAAAATGCTGGGAAACGAGCACGAGTTTTTCTTTCTTTTCTTTCTTTTCTTTCTTTTCTTTCTTTTCTTTCTTTCCTTTCCTTCCTTTCCTTCCTTTCCTTCCTTTCCTTTCCTTCCTTTCCTTTCCTTCCTTTCCTTTCCTTCCTTTCCTTTCCTTCCTTTCCTTTCCTTCCTTTCCTTTCCTTTCCTTCCTTTCCTTCCTTTCCTTCCTTTCCTTCCTTTCCTTCCTTTCCTTCCTTTTTCTTTCTTTTCTCTTTTCCTCTTTTTCTTTCCCCCAAGCTTAAGAGAAACACCCAACAAAGAAAACTTCTCTTTTTTTTCCCCTTCCACATCAACAGGATTTGCCAAGTAATGAGGGAGGACCAAGATGTTTGAAATGCCATCCCAGAAAGGTAAAATGGCTTTGATATTCCACAGGATCCAGGTCTGTTTGCAAATTTGGGGCTTTTCAGGACAAAACCTTTGTCACTATTTCAACTGACAGGAGCAGAGTCTTTTCTATCAAGTCTTTGTTTAAGACAGAACTCAAAAATCTTGGTGGAAAAATCTTTTCCTTCTCTTTTCTTTCTGTGGGAAAAATACAAGCTGAGGAATGCCAGTGCCTTGAGAGCTGACTGAAAACTGCAGTCTTTTAGTTTGAAAACACAAAATGAAATTTTCCCCTTCTGCAAAGCAATTAGAAACCAGCATTTTTCATGCAGAAAAATGGGAGAAAAGCAGTTAAGTGTGGCGGAAGTTTAAAATGCTTCCTGACTTTTTAGATTTATTTTTTAAAATCATTTGTTTCAATAAAAATCTGCCATTTTACTAGGAGATAATGTTTTGTTTGGATTTTTGTATACATAGTTGACATTTACCAGCATCAGAATGCGTTATGACATTTAATATACAATAATATGTCATTATATATTTTAATATTCTTTAAACAAAATGGTCCAGGGAAATAATGCCCAGAGTGAAATGAAATATTCCAGCAGTGCCTCTGGAAAACTGAGGAAAAACTTTGTCCCTCTTCAAAAATTTCAGAGAAATGGAGAAGTTCTTGCAAAATATTCTGATTTTGATCCAAGTGTGGGTTTGGAAGGAGCAAGAACTTCACTTCCAGGAACTCTTTGATCAACTCCTTTGGATCCATGGCTCTCTAGTTGCACTTGGAACTCCAAAATGTGCTTTTTTTGTCATTTCCTTTAATCAAATTATCTCATCCCTCCAGAAGGAAAGGCAAAATTGGTCATTATCCTCATTTTACTGCCCAGGAAGCCAAGTTTTAGGGAGAGCTGGAGGGAAAGCCAACGTTTAGTGGCCAGCTCGGTGCCTCCCACAACGTGGATGCTCCTCCAGGCCCAGAGGAGGAGCATTAGGGGTTAGTTCTGCATTAGGGGCTGTGGGAAGGACTGTGGGAATCAACCTCCCTGCTAAATCCACTTCTGGGGGTTTTGCTGTGCTCTATCCCAAATAAACGGGGATTTTTACACACTGCAACTGTGTGTAAAACTGTGTGTAAAACTGTGTTATTGCCATTTCCCAGCTGGATTTTTCAATGTCACAATTTAATTTTGTCATTTCTCAGTTTGATTTTTGCCATTTCCCAGTTGAATCTTTGCCATTTACAGATTGAATTTTTGCCATTTCCCAGTTTGATTTTGCCATTTCCCAATTGAATTTTGCCATTTCCAGATTGAATTTTTGTCATTTCCCAGTTTGATTTTTGCCACTTCCCAGTTGGATTTTTGAATTTTCCCGATTGAATTTTTGCCATTTCCAGATTGAATTTTTGCCATTTCCCAGTTGAATTTTTGCCATTTCCAGATTGAATTTTGCCATTTTTAGATTGAATTTTTGCCATTTCCCAGTTGGATTTTGCCATTTCCCAGCCTAACCTCCTTGCCAAGGAGCTGCCCCCACCAAGAATTCCCTGAATATTCCCCAATTTTCTGTTTATTTGCTGCAAACTGGAACCGTGTCTGAGCTGCTCAGGGTTGAATGAAGGTTGTGTCCCGTTTCCTCAGGCTCTCCTTGATCCTGATTTTAGGAGAAGCTTCCTGAAAACAACATGACAAGTGTCGTTTGTCCCATCACAGTCAGGCTGTGTCCCATCAAGTCACCCTCAACAGATCTGCAACCAGATTTGAGAGTTAAAACCTGTTTCTTTTTTATTTTTAAAGTGCCTGGTTTCCCCTGGAGGAACCTCTGAAGTCCTTGAGAAGACTCAAGAGTGATTGAATAAACTGGGTTTTTTTTTAATATTAAAGTGTTAAAAACTGGTTCAGGCTGAAAGGGAACATTAGGAACATGATGAATTTTTTTTCCCCTGAATTCCTATTGAAAATAAATAGCCTTATGAATTGGCATCTATCAGGGGTTTTTAATGGTAACAAGTTTTAATAACCAAGATATTGATGTGTGAGTTCTTTGCATGCTAAAGAAAGGTCTCTAATCAGCCAGCTTTAGCTTGAAATTGATAATAAATATAATAAATATAATAAAATAAATACAATTTCCAAATTTCAGTTAATCACAGCAGCTTTACCCTTGCTGCATGAGGCCCTTTGACCCAAAACTCTGGTGGAGGTTTGAGATGAGCTGGAATTAAGGTCCTGGAGCAGGATAAGGTCCCACTTTCTGGATTCCAGGGTCTGTTCCTCTCCTTGGAGAAACCAACAGGAGGAAGTCTCCACAAGGTCGGGTAAATTCAAATATTTCTGCAATTTTTTGTCCTTTTCCAAGCCCCACTCCTGCTGCTGGATGTGCAGCTGGAGTCGTGTTCCCATTCCACCGATGAGTGGGAATTTGTCCCTTCCCAAACCTTCAGCATCCCAGCTGTCCTCAGGAGGATCTGATCCACAGCTCCCAGAAATGGCAACAACCAGGGCAGCCCTGAGGTTCCACCCAGCTGGAATTACAGCAAAACCCTGCAAAAGGGACCCTCCAAAGAGATCCCTGATGGCCTGTGACAGGGACAGCCCTCATTTCCAGCCTGTTTCCAGAGGCTCTGACAGTGGCTGAGCTGCAATGAGGGAAGCAATAAACGGGCTCCTCGGCCACAAATGAGGAATTAATTGAACACTTGTTTTTCATTTCCCCCCTCTTTGCCCAGGACTGAGCCAAACTCAGATGCCTTTGATAACGTGCTTCCCATTGCAGGAAAGGGCCATGGTGGCAATTTTTCCCTCTTGGTCGGGGTTTCCATCATTTTCTGCTTGATTTGGGTGGTTTTTTACCAGTTCTTTTTCCTCTTTTCCCACCAGATCTTCTCTTTTTCCAAGCACGGTGAGCTGGGAGGAAGATTTGGGACAATGTCTGTGGAAAAGATGTCAGTGGTACCAGGGAGTGGCCATATTTAGTCAATCCCAGAATTCCAGGATGGAGTTTGGGTGGGAAGGTATTGTATTTGCTGGGAATGTCCCAGTGAAGGCAGGAATGATGAATCTGACTCCATGTTCTCAGAAGGCTGATTTATTATTTATAATACTATATTATATTAAAGAATACTAAACTAAACCATACTAAAGAATACAGAAAGGATACTTATTGAATGCTAAAAAGATAATAATGAAAACTCCTGACTCTCTCCAGAGTCCTGACACAGCCTGGCCCTGATTGGCCAAAGAGCCAAGACAACTCACAGCAGAATGCAATGGAACAATCACCTGTGGGTGAACAATCTCCAAACACATTCCACATGTGAGCACAACACAGGAGAAGCAAATGAGGTAAGATTTGTTTTCCTTTTCTCTGAGGCTTCTCAGCTTCCCAGGAGAAATTTCCTGGGAGAAGGGATATTTCAGAAAATGTCAATGTGACAGGAAGGGACCTCAGAACTTGTTTTGTTCCAACCCCCTGCTGGTTTTCACTCCCCCAGGTTGCTCCAATCCTCATCCAAGCTGGCCTTGGGCACTTCCAGGGATGGAGCAGCCACAGCTTCTCTCAGTCAGTTCAGTTCCTTGGTGTCACATCCCGTGCAGCACCTGCAGACCATGGGCTGGATCATGGATTTAGGAGGGTTTCCCATCTCAAACCTTTGGATACTCCAGGTCTGGAGTGACTTCAGAGAGGTGCTGGAATCCCTGAGAGCAGGTAAACTGTGAGTGAACCTCCTTTTCCCAGGGGATGTGTCTCCAGCTACAGAAGAATATCTGCAGCTGTGGGAAAATGAGCTTTTCCCTCCCCTTTAGGTGTCCCTGGCACTGGGAATTCCCCAGTTCTGTTCCTCCCTGGTTTGCAGCATCTCTGTCCCTGCAAATATGGGAAACCTCCTGAAAATGATGGGAACAATGTTTCTGTGCCTGAGGAGAAGCAGGAACACTGTGCTCAGTTAGGGGCTGGTTTTCCCTCCCCATTTCTTGGTGGAAAGGGCCCCTCTGGGTCCCGGCCATGGATTTCCCCTTCCAGCTCTGATATTTTAAGCTGAATGAATCTCTTTGCCCTCAGGACTGGCCTTTCCTCAGCCCCTGTCCCAGAGCAGTGGGACCATCCTGCATGGGGCAGGGCCTGACTGCCCCCAGGCCATCCGTGGTCCCCACCTTGCTCCTCGTTTCAGGGACCCACTTCCAGGAGCACATTTTGCAGCAGAATATGGAATTGCAGAGGAGATCTGACACTTCCCTTGCCCTTTTTTGTCTCTGCCTCTCTTCCCCCAGCCTGGCCCAGCCCCAATTACAGCCTGGGGCGCTCCCAGAGGGGACATTCAGACCCAACAAAGCCCCGTCCCCCGCCCTACAAAGGCGACATCTCCTGGGCTTGTGCCCTAATGAGAACAAATTTTTTGTCCAAACATTTGAAGCGAGGAGGTGCCTTCTCCTGCCACCCCCTGCTGGGGTTAATATCATTATCCAGTTGGCTCTGGTTGGGAATTAAACCAGGGGCATTCCCTTCTTTTAATGAGAGCTGACAGTGGCTCCAGCACTTCAGAAGGGAATTAGGGAAGGAGGGATGGCTGGGGACTCTGTCTCCCTGGGCTCTTATCCACCAGCCCTGCTGCCCCTGGGATCAAAGGCCATTTACCTGCTGCTGAGCACAAATCCCTTGGGCTGGCACGCTGGAATGAGGCTTTACCCCTCTGGAAAGAGCCATTCCAGCAGGCAGAGCGACCCAAGGATCTGCTTCAACAGGGCAGGAAGGCACAGAGGAGCCCCTTGAGGTTTTGGGCATCATGGCCAGATCTAAAATTGGATTTTGGAGTGTTAAACCTGGCCAGGTTTTGGTTAGGATTTGGTGGGAACAGAAAATTGTTGGTGTAGCCAGCCTGGTGAAAATGTAGCAAGAGTAACATTGTGGAGAAAATGCTGCATATACATCTATTTTAAATTTGTTTTTAAATAAAAATCTTTAAGTTTTCAATGGCACCTTTTGGAGTTCAGGCAAGTGCTTCAGACAAGGGGTTTTATTTTTAGGAAAAAAATAAAAAGCTGATTAGAAATACCCACCAAAACCTCCCTGTGTCTTATCACAGAAAAACAGCAAGTTCAGCCTGTCCTCCTCTCTGTCTCAGGATAGGTTTGATTAGAAACATCAAAAAAATGCAGGACAAAAATGTGAATTTTTAATCCCATTTTAAATGACCTTTACCCATGCGTGAACTCTCCTTTTGAAGTGCTGCAGTGGCTCTTGCCCAGTCTGCTCCCAGGGAGAGGTGCCCAAACAAAGGGAACCATTTGCAAGGATGGCTACTTGTGGCAGGATTCCAGATTCCAGCCCTGGGACCTGACCAGGAACTCCATTTCCTGGGATGCCAAGGGAATTGCTGATGCTCTGGAGGTGGGGAGGGGACACTGAGCCACACAAAACAGCCCCCAGGGGGTGAGAATGGATTGAACAGGCTGATTGCAATGGTTGCAGGGAATTTTCTTGGAATTTTTTTGCGTGCTGGAGCAGTTTATAGCTGCCCTGGGAAGGGGATTGGGAGGAAAACCAATTCCTCCTTCATGGATCAGAGAATGCTCATTGCCCTGCTCTGCCATGGAGCCTCAGGTGTGGCTGGATGATTTCAGGAGCTGATACAGGATAACTTCAGCCCAAATCCCACCATTTCATGGCATGGTGTCCTCCTCAGGAGCATCCCAGCTTAAAAGTCATGCTCTAGCATAAATCTTTGTCCAGGAATTGCTAGCATGGATCTGGGGAGGCAGGATGCTGGCTGGAAGGAAATGGGGGAGTTCATGGCTCTGGGGATATTTCCTTGCTCAAAAGGCCAGGTCAGAGGTGCTGCTGCTGGGGACCTGGTGGCTCTTGCTGTCCCCTTGGTAGCACTGGGGACAAGGGACAGCAGGTAACAGCTTTGGGGCACTCACAACACTGGGAAAACCTGGATGGAATAACAGGTTTGGGACACTCACAACACTGGGAAAACCTGGACAAAATAACAGTTCTGGGGCACTCACAACACCAGGAAAACCTGGATGAAATAACAGCTTTGGGACACTCACAACACCAGGAAAACCTGAGCAAAATAACAGCTTTGGGGCATTACCAACACTGGGAAAACCTGGATAAATGTGTTGCAGTTACAGCTGTGGTAGGGGAAAAAAATCCCTTTCCCCGATGTCCATCACAGAGGAAAAAAAAAATCTGCTTTTTTTCCTTTAATTGGAAAGCTGAAAATTAATAATTAATTTGAAAAGGAAAGCACTTTTAGGCTTCTGGATGAGAGCTTTCACTTTCCAATGGCTGGGTGACAGAGCTTAGGGAAGGCCAACACTCTTAGGGGGAAAGCTGCCTGGTTTGGTGCAGGGCAGGGCCATGTGGGAGCTGCAAGGAAAAGCAGCATTAAGGACCTGAACCCACTCATCCATGCCCAGCATGGCTGGGGCTGCAGATGGAAGTGACTGGAGCCATCCATCCCCTTCCCTGCAGGCTGGGGGGGCACTGGCTTAATCAGGAAGGGCCAAACTACATCTTTGCAAAGATGGAGATGAGTTTAAGAGATCAAACACCACCAAGAAATTGGATTTCAACAAGCTTTCTGCTTTGAAAAGATCAGAATATCCAGTGATATTCTGAGTATTTATGGGCTGGGCTGTAATGTCATGTTTTCATAAAGCAAAAACTGCCTGAGCCAAAATATCAGGTCTTAAATGGCTACTTGGGTCAGCAAGCACAGTCATTGAGCCCAAATAATGGGGAGGGGAAATGCCACAGTGAGGGCAGGAAAGGGGACAGAGAAGGGGACTGATGGCCTTGAGGCCAGGTCCATTTCCCTGCATAGGTGCTGGCAGAGGGAGAGGCCCTGATACATCATCTGTCCCTTTGAACAAGCCCAGGTCAGCCAGGCAGCTTCATTCATCTTCAGGCAAGGAGAGGAGCAAATTCCCTGCCTGGTCTGGATTCCAGATGTGTGGCAGTACCTGGAATGCTGAGTCTCAGCAGAGCCCTTGGATCTGGAGAGCACCAAGTGCTCCCGATAACAGCAGCACATCCCTGGGCCCACCAGAGCTGCTCCACCCTCTGGAGCATCCTGCTGGAGGTACCACCCATCACTGATGGATGTAACCCATTGCAAACATGAAATGTTATTTAAATTCTTCTTCTGGCCAAAAGCTGAAGGAGAGAAACTTCACACCACGATCATTAAAACCCAGCTACCAAATCTCCCTCAGCTGCCTTTAATCATCTGGACATGCCCTGAGCTCCCAGATGCCAGGCTTGGGTTTATTCCCCTGCAGGAACTTGTTAGGCTGTCAGCCCTCAATGTTCCAATATCCCAGGTGAGGCACCTCCCATCTTCATTTAATTATCTATCTCCACTCCTACAGATATTTCCAGTCTCCCTGCTTGTAGGGGAAAATAGATGGCTTGGAAAGGAAAGGATTGAGGAGAGTTTGCTTTGCCTTTTGTTCTCCAGCCATCAGGTCTGGGCTGGAAACCACAAGCTGACAAAAAGGCTCAGTACGGGGGGCTGGTACATCTGCTGCTTGCATGTCTGATCTGCTCAGGGCTGTGTTGGGCCACTTAAACCTGTGGTTTTCTGTTAACAAGGCTGATGTTGGGAAAGGAAATGTCATCCTGGTTCATCATTTCAGGGAGGGGATAGAAGGGAATCAGGGCACAGAACATCACCTGGCTCGGGCAAAGGGGCGTTTTCCTCTCTCTTTTTCCGACTTCATTTGGATTCTGCAGAAGGAAACTGCAGTTTTGTTCAAGCCAAACCTAAATGGAAATATTATCTATAGAAGACTTCAGAATGCTGTGGATTGGGGTTTTTTGTCTGCCTGCACATGATGTCATCTTTTAACACTTGTCTGTGTCAGGCCCTTGGTGAGCCCGCTGTGGCCCCAGCGCTGTTCTGTAGCTCATGTTCAGCTCGTTGTGTCCCAGCTCAGTCCCTGGGAAGCAAAGATAAGGCCCTAAGTTATGTCTTTACCTCTTGGCTGTGTTTCCTGCTCCCCCCAAACCAGCTGGAAACAGGGAGGAGGAAGAACCTCCAGGGATTTTTCTCCAGTTGCCTGCGAGCAGAGACTCTGCCAGGCTGGAGCATCCTCGCTCCCTGCTGCAAAGCCCAGGAGGTGCCACTGGCTCTGACAGGGAGAAGGAGGCCTTGGAAAACACACACATTTCTTCCAAGACCTCTGCTGGGTCCTGTTCCAGCCCCCAGCCCACCGCTCTCATTTCAGCAATCAGCTGCAAGACAAACCAGCTGGCCCCTGCCGAGGTGTGGAAAGTCCACGGGGGGATTAAGCTGGTCTTACCATCAGTCCTCACTTGTGAAAATACAACCTACTAAGTTTTCCTAGATGATGCAGTTTTCAATTGCTTTTGTTTGCTTTTCAGGCAGGTCTTAAATCAGGCTGTCAGTCAGGCTCCCTTCCTCCCCCCGCCTCGCCTCCGAGGCGGCTTCCAGGCGCTGCTGCAGGACCTGCAATCTCTTTCCTATTGCCCTTTATTTATGGGGCTTTCCCTTCCTCCCGCTAGCAAGGGAGGGAGCCTGAGCTCTGCAGCTCGTTCTCTGGAGCCCCCAAACCGGGCTGTGGGGCAGTGACGCTGTCAGGGATGCAGGGGGACCGTGGGGACACTGTGGGGACACTTGTTGTCTCTGCATCTCCAACTTTCTCCTTCACCCTCTGCGATGCTGCAGACGCTGAAGGGAGGGTGTGGAGATCGTTATCAGTGTCCTACAAAGCTCTCAGCCTCTCTTCACACCTGCCAGGAGGATTTCCCGTGAAAAGCCGAGGGAGAGGCTTTGTCTGCCTTTCCTCCCTGCCCCGGGCTGTTACATCCCTCTCTTGGCTGCAAAGGGTTTGTGCGGTGTTGTGTCATAGTTGAGATGGAGACAATACAAAGCAACTCTCCATTTTCAGAAGGTTTCAAACCCTGTTTTATTACAGCATGCATGTTTTTTATACATTCTTACAAAACCCCTAAGTTTACACTTTACTCATTGGTCAGGACAGAAAAACAAAGTGTTTATTGGAATAGGCAGTTGCAGGTTTTTCTTATTTATCCTTTCTTTCTTGGTTTCTGCGTCAACGAACTTGGTAGAAAATTCTTTCAGGGTAAACATGGATCCTCTTCTCAAACTTCTCTCTGCTCACAGAAATTGCTGTAAAACCTCTTCCACAGTGTCCTGCATGCAGAGAAGAGCTGAAGTTTGTTAGAACTCGCTGGTAGAGTTCCAGAAAAGGGTGCCACAGTTTTTGGGAGGATGAGGAGAGGCTGAGAGGAGCAGGGAGCAGCTCTGGAAGGTGCAAGCTGTCAGTTCAGGAGGAGCTGGCTTGGCCTCATGCTCCAGCCCACCAGGCACATTTTTATGTCTTTAGGTGCTTGAGTACAGCCCTGTCAACACATGGGAAAGGAGGCGGTCCTGCCTGAGTGTGTGCAGCAAATCCAGCACATCCCAGGCAGAGATTGGCTCTGCCTGACGTCTGGAGCAGGTTGGTGCCTCTGGGATGCAGCAGAGCTGCTCTGGGAGTGTTCAGGGAGGATGGGCCAGGACTTCTGGGCATCCAGAGCAAGCCCTGACCCACATCTCTGGGCACTAAGGTACCTCTCTGAGCTGCTGCACAGTCCCTCTGGCAGAGCTTGCTGATCTCCAAGGACCTCTGTCACTGTAGGACATGAAACAACACAAGTGCACACACTGCTGCTCTCAAGGTGAAGAAAAAGGGGAAGTTTATTTTCTGACTCCAACATTTATGGATTTCCAAGAGCGACAGTGGATTGGAGGGTGGCAGTGCCACCCCTCCAATGACGCTGGACAAACCAACAGCCCATCAAATTTCTCCTCCTCCATAAAAGAATGCAAAACAATGAGTTATTTACAGAAAGTGTGTGAGAAAGTTTGCTACAAGAATGTAAATATCAGAAGGCTCAGAAAAACTTAAAAAATCAGGGTGACAGACCTCTACAAATCTGGCCCAAATCCTGCAAGCAGCCACATCTCCCACCCCCAGCCCGGCCTCAGTGCTCCAGGTGTTTTCTTCCACCTTTGTCTCATAACACAACTCACAAAGGACAGAGCTCTTCCAGATCTGGCAACCTGGGCGCCGAGCTTGCTCCCAGCAGCCCTCTAAATCCCAGCCCTGGGTGTGATTTGAATTGCAGGGGCTGTGCCGAGGGGGAGGATTCGGATGTCACCTGGTTAAGGAGCTCACCGGGCTCCCCTCCCCTGCAGGGCCAGCGGCAGGCAGGGATGGAGGGGCTTGGGTCAGCTCTGCTGCTGGAGGAGCTGCTTGCTCTGCTTGCTCTGCTGTGGCTGCTGTGACACAGAGCTGCTGGGGCTGGGGCATGGCTGCACTCAGGGCTTGCAGCCCTCCCCAGGCTCCTGGGCAGCACCGTGCTGAGCTGCTGGCAGCTCTCACCTCTGATAAGGGAGAAGGCAGAGAAAACCCAGGGCCTGGCTCATGCTGGAGGAGCTGGGATTTTGTGTGCAAGCAATGCAGAATGGTCCCTTCCTGGCAGAGAGGTGTGTCCTTGCCCTTTACCCACAGAAAAATGCAAATCCTGAAAATCCTGCGAATCCTCACCCCATTGTTGCCACAGACAGGCAAGAAATCATCCTCAATTATTTTTTATTTAGTGAGAAGTGTGGCTACCTGGGCAGATAAGCAAGGCCAGGTGCCCTAAAGCTGCTTGATGCCAGAGGAAGATGTGGGAGTGATGATATCCAGATGAATGGTGGTTTTCTGGCTGGCTGTAGGATGGGAGAAAGGGCTTCCCAGGCTTTTGTCCTGCTCTTGGCTGATGTGAAAATGGCTTGGTCAGCTGAAGAGTCACTATGCAGATGCATGGTCCCAGCCATAAGGCTGACAGTGTGGCTGCCCCTGACTTTAACAGCTAAATCCACAGGAGCTCCTCATTCCCAGCCTTGAGCTGGTTTTATATCTGATTTTAGCCAAGCCTGAACAACATTGGCACTGAGATAAAGCCTTGTTTTCCTTCTCTTCTTTGCATCTCCTCCCAAGCAGCCTGGAGATGATTGGAGAAAGCTGCACCTTCCAGCACTCCAGAGAGTCAAGAGGGACCCAAATTCCTGCTCTTAGTGTTAGACTGGTTTTGTTCCATGCAGCAGGAATAAGAAAAATCCTGACTGAAACATGAAGGTGGCTGTGCTGTTAAAGAGCCCAGCCCACAGAAGGAGGGGAAATACATTTTCCCCTGTGCCATAGGGAGCTGAAACACCAAAATTCCCTCGTCACACAGCCCTGATGTGAAAGCCAGGTTGCCTCCCCTGCACACATCTGCAGCTCCTGGTGCCTCCAGGGGAAAGCCAGGCAGGCACAAGCCCTGCCAGCTGTGTCCAGCACAGCCAGGGCCTGGGGGGCTGCAGGGAACCAGGCTGGGGTGCACAGTGTGGCTGGGGAGCCTTTGGGGGTGTGATGGTGTTCACAGGGGTCCCAGGATGAGGGAAGAGATGAGGATCTGACTCCATGTTTCAGAAGGCTGATTTATTATTTTATGATATATATTACATTAAAACTGTACTAAAAGAATAGAAGAAAAGATTTCACCAGAAGGCTGGCTAAGCTAAGAATAGAATAGGAAAGAATGATAACAAAGGTTTGTGGCTCAGCTCTCTGTCCGAGCCAGCTGGGCTGTGATTGGCCATTAATTAGAAACAACCACATGAGACCAATCCCAGATGCACCTGTTGCATTCCACAGCAGCAGATAACCATTGGTTACATTTTGTTCCTGAGGCCTCTCAGCTTCTCAGGAGGAAAAATCCTGAGGAAAGGATTTTTCATAAAAGATGTCTGTGACACTGCATCGCTGCCCTGTCAGCAGCATGGCTCGAGTGGCCTCATCCCCAGCAGCTTGAGCAGGGGTTTATCCAATTCCCAGAGTCCCCAGGGATGTGGCTCACTCAGCTGGCTCAGCTGGAGGAAGGAAAAGCATCTGGCTGGTATCAGAGCTCGTTGAGGCTGAGGGAGCAATGAGGCATCACTGCACTGTGCCTGGAACTGGGATCTGCTGGATCTGGGACCTCCTGTTTGCTCCCAAGAGATCTCCACACCCTTGGAATGCTGCTGGATTCATTGCTGGGAAAATGCTGCTCAGGAGTCGTTACCTGGGAGCTTGGCCATGATTAAAATTGCAACATCTCAAAGATAAAAAGGATTCCTGAAAGATCTCCAAAATACCTGCTGTGGGTATTTTAACCCAAATACAACAACCAAAGGGTTAATGCTTCACTGAGCTCCTCTTTCCTTGCACCAGCTTCCCTGGGAATCTGGTTTATAACCTGATACAGCAAAATGGGAAAATGGCAAAGGATTTATATTTTATTTGGATTAAGAAGCATCCAGAGGCAGCACCATTCCTCATGGGGCTCTGGTGGGGACAGCTGGAGGCAAACCAGGCTGTGCTGTGGCACTGCTGTCCCAGTCATTGGAACAGACCTTGCAAGGGGATTTTGGAGCCACTGGAAGCAGAGCTGGCTGGGAATCTTTTTGATAAAGCACACGTTGGAGTCACTTGGTCAGATGAAACTTCTCAGAGCAATGTGTGGCACCTGTCAAAGCTGAAGCTGGGAATGCTTCCTCCGTCAGAAGGGAGAAAAAAGGGGATCCAGGAGGAGCAGTGGATTTGTGGAAGTGCATCCAGGCTGAGTGTTGGCTCCAGCTCTCTGCAGTGGCCAGAAGCACAAGGAATGGCTGTCACTGACACCTCCCTGGCCACCCAAGACCCCTGATGTGGTGCTGGTGTGGTGTGGGTGTCCTCAGGGAGTGCCACCTGCCAGAGCCTCTTGTTCCGTGCATGGTGGCTTGGATAAAGGAATTCAGGTTGGAAGGGACTTTTAAAAGACTTTTAAATCCAATCCCCTGCCATGGGCAGGGCCATCTTCAGCCTCAGAGCCCCATCCAGCCTGGCTTGGATGTTGCTGGATGTTTCCAGGGATGGGATGAGCCACTCTCCTTAATCCCCACCTCAAAGCACTGTTGAGTCCAAGCCAATAACTCTTCCAAGCCCCATGTCCTCCTTTCCCTTTCTCTTTGAGAAAAATTTTGGAGGCAGCCACTTCTGTGTGGTGGGAAACAGGACCATTTTGGGAATTTTCCAGCAGGCCATCAGTGCTCCTGCTGCCCTGGGCATGGAGAGGTGCTCTGAGGGTGAGCTCCCTTCAGCTGCTCCTCGGTGTAAATCTGACCCACGAGCTCACCCAGTTCATAGACACTGCCTGTTGAAAAGGCAGTAAATCAGCTAAAACCCTCAGTCAGAGCTGGCTTGGGAATGTTTTATGGTGGAATTAGAATAATGAATGAGGAGCCTGCTGTTTGTGTTAGTTTTGGCTTGCGAGCTGCAGAAAAAGTCTGGTACTGAACTTGGTGATAAACTCTCCTCCATCTCAGGTTGGAAACAACTCTTTAAAGCCTCCAAGATGCAGGAGGGTGAGAGGTTGGCACAGCACGAGGTGAGTGAGCATTAGGGCTGAAATAAGAGGCCTGGGTGTGTTTTGGGGCGTGATGAGCCCTCATTGCTGGAGGATCCAAGCTCTCCAAAGCTTTGGACACTCTCTTCCTCGGGGCTGGCCCATGCTGGAGGAGCAAAGGGAGTTGGCCAAACCTGTAAGAATCCAGATATTTCCATGCTCTTGGCCTTTGCCAGCAGCCATTGCAAGGCCCAAGGACAGCAGAGCCCTGTCCCCACCTCTGTAGTGGTTATTTTCACCCCTGATGAAGGAGAGAAATGACAAAGAGGACTCTATTGATATTAGAAGGTGAGTTAATTACTTTGTTATACTCTTTTTTTCTATATTATATTGCACTATATTACATTACATCTCAACTGAATCTGCTAAGCACTCAACTGCCCTTCAGTGCACAGAATTTTGTGACTGCCACCAGTCCCAACACACACAGACCTGCATTCAATAGGTCAGTGAATCAAAACACCCACACCAGAATCCAAGTATCAATTCTTTTCAGGTAAACAACCTTCTATGATGGATTCTACTTGTGAACAACACAGGAGGAGTAAATGAGATAAGAATTGGCTTTTCTTTCTCTGAGGCTCAGAGAATATGAAACCCAGAAATATTCTTGGGAAGAATTGTGCCTTGCTTTTCTCTGTGAAGACGAATGTGGCAGCACAGCTGTAGCACAGGCATGGGCTTTGTTGAGCTCAGGAGCACAGGAGCAGCCCCAGCCGGGCCTGGTGTGCCCTCCCCAGCAGGGATTCCCTGAGGGCTGCACCAGGGCTGAGCTCTGCCCCGTGGGCCGCGCCTGGGCCTGGCCTCCCGGCATTTCTGTCGCGTTTCCAGCTGCTCTGCAAGGACCAGCAGGGCTTGGAGGGACAAGAACACCAGCAGGGATCCCTCTGTGTGCCCTGCTGCCACCACAAAGCACAGGCTGTCCCCACAGCAGCTCCCAGCCCTGGCCTCTCTGCGTCCTCCCCTGCCCCTTCTCCTCCTCCTCCATCATCCCTGGACCCCACGCTGGGTTCAAGTTGGTCCCAAGTTTATTTTGGAGCTGGATCAGCCTCCCCTGAGGCCAGGCCCGTGGCTGCCTCCTGGCAAAGTGGCTCTCTCAGGGGCAGCCTTTATCTCTTTGAAGATTAGGGGGCTTTAACATGTCTTTAAAGTGAATTTCATCCCCCCCCCCCACCAGTGCTCTGTTTTATTATGATAATTGATGACCAGCAAACTTTTCTTTTCCTTTATCTCTTAAATATGTTTCTTTACCCTTAAAAATGCAATATTTCTTTTAACTGGGAATATGGATGGGTCTGTGTGGAGCGGGGCTGCCTTGGAATCATCTGTCAATTTGATCGTGTAAAGCCTCTGTTTTCAGCTGGCATCCAGTGCAGATTTCAAAGCTGTGACTCACCCCTTCTCTGCAGTTAGGAGTGAAAAAAAAAAAAAAGTAAGAAAAAAAAATTAAAAATAAACGTTTTCCAAGTGGTCAATTACTGAGTTTTATTTTTGAGCCTCTGTGTCAGGGAGTTTTGGGTGTGTGAGCTCAGGAAGGATTAAAAGCACTAAAAGATTTCAGTAGTAAGGGCTACAAAATGAATGGCTGGCCTTGGAAAGAGGAGGTTGGAAGAAATAAAATTATGGTAAATGAAAGGCCAAAATTCAAAGGTTTTTAACAAAAGATAAGGCAGGAAAGGGGAAGTCATGGTAATGATTTAATATATAGTCAAAACATTTTATTTGAGTATAATGTAGATAAACTCATGTAGCAAATCCTTGGAACTGAAACTGCGTTTTCCCTCCCTGCAATAACTGTATAAATAACTAAATAAATCCATATCTAATGGATAAATATATAGCTATAAATCTAAATTACTAAAATAAACCCATTATGAGACACAAAGGACATATAAAACTGAAAGCCAGGTATTTCAGTGAATATTTTCATATTCACTGAAAATGTGAATATGCTTTTTTTTAAAGCCAATTTTCCCCCCAGTTTATATGATTTTACATAAAATGCCATTTTCATCAGTGTGATCACAGCTCCACTGGGAACCAGCCTGTGTTTGCTGGGCCTGATGCCCCAGCCCAGGGCTCTGAAGGCTCCCAGGAGGTGACAGTGGCTCTGTGCTCCTGCCACCAGCAAATTCTGTGCCAGAATCCCAGATTTCCCCAAGCCAAGTCTCCAAATGGTGTCAGGACAGAGGGTGAGCAGCAGCTCGGGGTTTCCTGGTTCCTCAGAGGTTTTTGTGACACCGCATCCTGGGCACCTTAAACCCACATATGGGGAAAGGAGGCACTAAAAACGAGCATTTGTAAAGCCTGAGGAGCACCAGTGGTGGCTCTGGGGCAGGAGGATTCCAGCAGCAGGGATGATTCCCAAGGGCTCAGGTGGCAGTGCCAGCTTCCAGAATATCCCACTCCAGGGTGGGTGAGCCCAGCTCCCTGCAGGCTTTTGGGGTGAATGCCATGGGTGTTTGTGTTTGGGAGCTCTCACTGGGATCACCATGCACTGGGAGCATTGGGACCCACCAAGGCAGGGTCACCTCATGGTTAAACCCTGGAACCACAGAATTGTTTGGATTTAAAGGGACTTTAAAACCCATCTCGTTCCACCCCTGCCATGGCAGGGACACCTTCTGCTGTCCCAGGCTGCTCCAAGCCCCATCCAGCCTGGCCTTGGACACTTCCAAGGGTGGGACAAACCAGCTGTGACATCTCCAAAGACCCCAGAGAGAGTGTGGGGCAGCAGAGCTGTGGGTCAGGATCTGGGTGGGATGCAGAAGCTCTCAGAGCACAAATCAGGACTTTTTAACCCCAAATTTGCAAGCAGCTGCTGATGGGAAGCCCTTCATGAAGCTGAGAAGAGCTGGGATTTGATGGTTGCTCAACCTCTGCAGTCAAGAGTGAGAGGGATGTGAAATGCAAAGATCCCACGTGCCCACTCTCATTTACTGAACTTACCATTCCTTGCACCAGGCAGTGTCTGGAATTACTCCTTTCCTCCAGCACTGATGTTTTCCCAAGTGTTTTGCAGGTTGGCACCTCCAGCCTCCCTCTCTGGACCTGGGAGTGCTCCTGCCCAGCTCTGCTGGCTCTTTGTGATCACCTGCAATGAGCCACATTCACCTTTCCTTTGCCATCTCAATGCCAAAGGCTGTTTGCTCAAGAATTCACAGCAAGCTCCACCTAGAAGTGCTTCCAATGTTTTCTGAGCCTCTGAAGACCAAGAGCTGCTCACCAGAAATGTGCCAGGGGTTCTTACACCCTCTGAATGTGGTGTTTTTCAAAATATGGCTGGCAAACCCCGAGTGAAGTAGAAGATGGGATGGGGAGTGAAGGTTGGAAGGAGACAGAGAGGAAGGAGAGCAGAACCACCAGGCTGAGCCCAGAGCAGCCCAGAGTTTGTGTCTGAGGGCAGGATCTTTGTGCTCCCTGACTGCTTTCAGAGCTGTTGGTACTGAGGTGGTCCTGCACACCCCCATCTCCTCCAGTCTCGGGTTTTGGTTGATCATTGCTGCCCTGAGATGTGCAGGGTGTCTCTGCTGAAGAACGAGTCTGGACTCCTCACTTTTCAGTCTTCTTATCTATAAAATTTTCTTTCTGCCCAGCAGAGATCTGCTCAGCAGGGCAGCCACAGGCACTCTGACCGCCCCTGAGGGGGTGTTGTCCTTTTATACTACAAACTACGTATAACATATTTACACTTAATTCCCAATACCTATCACCTATGTTAGACAGTGCACTTCTACTCTAAACCAAACCCAAAGTGCCAACATCACAGCAGAAGATGGAGAAGAAGAAGAAGAAGAAGAAGAAGAAGAAGAAGAAGAAGAAGAAGAAGAAGAAGAAGAAGAAGAAAGGCTGGACACACCCTGATTCCTCCATCTTGTCCTCATAACCTCCATACCAAAAATCCTAAAATCTACATTTTCACTCTGTGATCATTTTGTTATTACACCATTCAAACCTGTGTGAGTTTCAGGTCCTCATACAAAGCTGGCAACTTTCTCCAGGGGTCACAATCAAATCCCCAGGTGTTCTGGGCTGTGTGCCAGGGTCTCTGAGCCCCCCGGTGGGGTCCTCAGCAGCTCTGGACACCCAGAGGGATGCACTGAGCTCCCACACTCCTGGGAAAGGTGATGCACATGGATTGAGATGGTTTGAAAAGCAGAGCCTGAGTCAGGCAGAGCTGGGGAGAAGCTCTGCTGCAATCCCCCTTGACCAGTGAGGCTCCCCCTGCTATCGAGGGGCTTTTGGGGGCACCTCCAGCAGTAGCAACAGGCTCAGGCTGGATCCTGAGTGGAACCAGGGGTAAAAAGCTGCCTTACAGGTCCAGGGAGCCCACCCAGGGCCCTGCAGCCGGCCCAGTGCCAGGATGAGGATGGATCCAAGGGCCATTGAAAGCCCTCATCAAGCGTATATTTGGTTTGTCTTGTGTGACACAGAGAACCTGAGTTATTATTTGATCCTGCTCTGAGTAATAACCAGATAAATGGGCCTGAGGATTTCCAAATAAACATTTTAATAAATGAGGGGGGTATTAAAGGAGAGCTGCTCCCCCCCTCCTCTCCCCTGCTGCCAATATTAATGTTCAAATGAAGGCAGGCAGTGTCTAACAGAGCCCCGTGTACTGTAAATACATTTCTTGCACTGTCACATATAAACACAGCAGAGATGGAGATCAAAAGGTCTCTCTGTGCCGAGCAGAGCCGTGTGATGAAGTGAACATGTTGCTTTGTGCCTGGGCTGGGGTGATGGGACGCCTGAGAATAACAGACTGGCTGGAGACGGAGCAGCCCAGAAGGCCTGGGGGGCCTCAAAGGGGAAAAAAAAAAAGAAAAAAATCCCCACTAGCAGCAGGAAAAATAAATAATTCCGTTATCTCTGATGAATTTCTGCCTTTGATCTGGCTTTTCCTCTCCCTCGTGCTGCCTTTTCGTTCCCTCTTCTCCCCCCAGCTCCCCCTCGGACACTTTTTTTCCCCCCTTCCCCTCTGGGTTTGATTTATCCCACGGCCAGGGGAGCCTGATGGATGGGCAGAGCTCTCTGCCCAGCCCTGCCCCGGGACATCACGGCTTCCTTTCATTCCTGGAGAGCCCCACGGGCTCTGCTCTGCCTCCCTGGGATGTTCTTCCCCTTGAGGAAGATGATTTTTGTGCCTCTCCCAAAGCCCAGCCTTCCCCATGCCGGGGTTATTCAGCTTAACCTTGACAGCTGCTAAATAATTGGGTGTTTCTGCCATGGCCAGTGCCTCCTTTCTGAGCCACATGGGTGCCTCTGATATTTCCCTGCAGCAGAAGAGGAATAAAGGTGGGGTTTGGGAGGAGCAGAGAGAGGTTGGGATGGCGAGGGGATGGATGGGGAGCAGGGATGGGGTGTGGTGGGATTCATCCTCCTCAGGGCCACTGGGATGATGCTTGCAAGGAGAGGACACCAAAATATTGCCTGATGCACCTTAGGCTCAGCTCAGCTCTGAAATTCAGGTCTAGGAAGGCCCAAATTGCAGGAAAAGGCAGCAAAGCAGAATGACTCAGGGAGCTCTCAGTGCCCAGGTGAAGATGTCCTTTAAAAACCTGAATTTTTGTCTCTCTGTGCTTGATAATCCATCCAAACCACCCCATGGGCCTGCTGCAAACTCCCACCCTTCAAAATGGTGTGGCTCAGGCTGGAAGGAGCTCTCAGGAGATGTAACAACCCCCCTGGACACATCCCTGCTGCTCCATCCTCTGTCCCACCCCACAAACCCCTGGGTTGATGCATCCCCTGTTTCCTACAACTCAAAGCCAGAATTCACAGTGTCTTGGCCACTGGGTTGACAAAAGGTGAATTAAAAAAATCCTGACAACTCTGCTTTGACACCTCCTGTCTTCCAGCCCAGCTGGTTACAACTTCTGCTTCTACATCACACTTAATATTAACAATTTTCCTTAAAATCCCTGTGAAATAAAGGACATTTCTGATTCAAGCCCAGCTTGGTCAGATGTTCCCTCCCTTTTTACTTCTTCATGCCTGTGGTGCTGTTCTGGTCAATCATTCCTGATTTTCCATCCCCTGGAGAGGTCTCAGCAATGGCAAGTCTCCCCTTGGGCTCTTTGGCCCTAAATGAACTCATCCTTTTTCCAGAAGAGGATAACTTAAAAATCGATGCTCCACCTTTGGTGATTTGTATTTTAAGCTGTTTACATTGATAAAGAGTTCACTCATCCATTCCCTTTTGCAAAATCCTCTCATCCTTTCCTTTATTCAATTCCCTGTTTTTGCTAGCTATAAAAAGAAGTTTTTGCATGAAGAATTTTAAGGATTTTTGTACAGTCAGTGTGCTCATGGAACCTGCTGGCAGTGAAATCCCCCCAGACTTCTTATCCTCACCAAAAACTACCCAACCTGTGAAAATTCCTGCAAAACCAATGCCATAAAACCCTAAAATCAGCCTGACTGATGCTGCTGAGCACCATGCAGGGCACTCCTGCCCTTAACACTCCCAGCAAGGGGGAAGAACTGATAGCAAAACCCACAAGGAGAAGAAATAACTCCAATAAGAGCCCAGAGCAGGTTGGAAGCAAAGCTGGGAGGAGAAATTTGGTCTCTCCAAGCATTTTTTGTGGAGCTGCAAGGTGAACAGTAGCAATTCCAGTGCCAGGGAAGGTCACATCCAGCCCCTGGAATCATCCAGATGTGCTTTGAAGACATCCAGGGATGGCAAATCCATCACTTCCCATGGAGAGCTGTGCCAGAGTTAATCACCCTCACTTCAACATGTGTGCCTTGCCTTTGCTTGGAATTTGCAGGGCTTCAGCTTTGGATATTTTTTAATTTTTTTTTTTCCTTGCAGAATCACAGAACCTTCCTGGCCTGACACCCTGAGCAAGGGCTTGGAGAGATTTTCTGGGCTGCTTATCTTGGATGTTTGATTAATTCACTTTTTTTCTACAGCTCAATACAAAACCCTGTACTCCCATCAGAGAGTACAGAGTTATCCTTTTATTAGGATAATAATACAAATTATTGTTAATAACTACATTATTATTATATTATCATATTATTACTGAATTTCATATTATAAATAATTAAAAGTTATTAATAATTAGTAATAATTATTAATTATTATTATTAATTATAATTAATAATGAATAATTAATAATTAACAATACGTTGTTAGTAATAATTTATTAATAAGGAAGAAAGAATTGTCATTCTAATGAATGACAATTTCATTCCTCCTTTTATTAATAAGGAATAAAGAATTGTCATTCTAATTTAAATAAATAGATATATTTCCTTACCCATGAATAGGAATTTTGGCATTTAAAAAAAAAAAAGTTCTGATTTAAATAGATTTCTCCTGACACTGGATTTCCCTAAAATGATCATTTGCACAAACCACCCAAAAATCAAAATCAGGGAGGTGCCCGCTGTGTTTTCGTGGCACTATTTTGGTTCCTTGGGTTTCACTTGTCCAGGTTTCCACAGTAAATACAACATCATTTGGGGAAAATAGTTTTAAAATGTCATTTTATCTCCAGCCATGCACTACAGACCAACTGTACAACTCCACACACTGGAGAGGCACAAGGAAATTGATCTTCACTCGGATTTTAACAAAGAATGGGATGTCCTGGTGAGCCCAGCTGGTAAAACACCCAGGAGGGAAGGAGAGAGGATTAATTAGCTGCCAGTAATCAGAGAAAGGGCAGGACTTTCCCTCCCTGGGGTGGTAAATCCTTTATAAAGCCCTGGGACTGCAGGAGCTGTTGGGATGGTGCAGTGGGTGCTGCCAGGTAAGCATTCCCTGGGGGTAGGTGGAATTCTTTCCTACATGGGGAAGGTGTTGTTTGCTTGTTTGTGTTATTTTTGGGGGCAGAAATCTCCTGCCCTGGGTGCTGCTGGTGTTTGGGGAGCAGCATTTAGAGAGCTGGCTGCAGGAAATGCTCTGGGCTGGACCTAGGGACAGAGTTAAGTCACTCCTTGTCCTATTGAGTGATTCCATTGAGTCCCCTCCTCAGGCAGAGGCTGCTTTGTGCTTTTCCAAGGCTCCTGTTCCAGCTGGATAATCCCTAAAAATCCTGAGAGCCTCTGGCTTGGGGCTTGGCTGGCTCCAGAACTGCAAGCAGGAAGGCAAGGTGGATGTGCTGAGCTCTGGTTTTGGGATATTTGTTTCCTTGTTCTCCTGAATTCTGCCCCAGTGGCCTTCACTCAACAGAGGCTCAGCTGAGTCTGGTGTGTCCCTGAGCCCTGCTGGGGACACAGGGTGACAGACACCATGGTGAAGGTTTTACCTTCCCTCCCCACCTTCAGAGACCCCTTGGTTTTGGGAAAAGCCCCAAACTCTTTGCATGAAGCAGGGCACTCAGGGGCAGCAGCAGAAGCCACTGCCTGCTCTATCAAATAAATCCTCCAGCACAGATTTCTTGGGAAGTGACTTAAATCCTGGCAGGTTTTAACTCTGGAAGGATTTTTCTGTGCTTTAACCCCCCGGATCTCACTGAACCTTTGCTGCTCCTGATTTTCAGCCTGCAGCACGCAGATGGAGGTGAAGCTCTGGAGATGCTGGGGACCAGCTGAACAGGCTGGAGCTCCCTCTGGTTGGGAAGGATGAAAGCTTGACAAGAAAGTCTCACAGATATGTGAGCTTAGCAGAAAGATTTTTAAATGTTGAGTCTGATGAAGGAATAGAGATGGAAGCAAGTTTTGATATGGAAGAAAAGAATTGCTGGGCCAGTCTTACTGGATAACCAAGGAGGCAAAGGGTGTGTTAGTTAGAAGGGGTTTTTATGGCTTAGAGCAAAGGATAAACCCACCCCAAACAAGAAGATGTTTTTACCAAGCAGAAAGATAGCACAGGCAAACAAGGCAGCAAAGCTGCAAGTAGAAAAAAGGTCTCAGAATTTTCCACTGCAAGAAAACTGAAAAACCATTTCAAGCTTAAACTGTAATGTACTGACTTTTAGTGACTGGAGAACAGTAATATGAATATGGTAATTATAGTAGTTATGATAGGCTAGAGATAATAGTTAAGGTATGGATTGGTTCTGCTGTATTAAGATGCTCAGCAAAGTAAATAATGCATTGTAACCAAAAGAAAAGTAAATAATGCATTGTAACCAAAAGAAAAGTAAATAATGCATTGTGACCAAAACCAAAGGGTCTCCAGGCCTGCCTGCAGCTGGAGCTGACAGCTGTGGGCACAGCTCTGTCACCCATGACCCTGGACTGCTGTAACCTCTAGGATGGAATAAACTGCATTTTGGAGAGCTGCTGGAGTCCCACATCCCTCATTTAGGCTCTTGGAGCAGCAGCCTGAGGAGGAGGAGGGGGCTGCTGATCCAACATCTGGGAAGGAGCAGCTCGCTGAGCACTCTGCTGAGTGACTCTCAGAAAGAGCCCAGGCCTGGGTGGGGAGGGGTGCCTTATCTCTCCCCCAAACATCTGATCTTGCTCCTGAGGCCAGGACCTGACAGCCTTGTACATTAGCACTTTTTTAAAGTGATGTCCACTTTTGAAATAGTACCTGTCCCAAGAGTGGTCACTTCATTTGACAAATGCCAGCGATGACAGCTGGAGGTTACAAACTCCAGCCCAGCTCACCCAGAGCTCAGGGGGAGAGCTGTGCTCCCCTTGGTGAGTGGGGTTATCTGGATGTGGTGCCCACCCTGAGCCATGGCCCAAGGCCCTTTTGGACCTTGGATAGGGGCTGTCCCCATGGGATGGGTGCCTGGATCCCACCAGCAGCACAGTGGGACAAATGGGGCAGCTGAAGGCAGGAAGGGAAGGTAAATGGGGATTTTCCTAAAAGAACAATGGGGTTTTACCACCCTCTGTCTGCCCAGAGCATGGAGTGAAGCCAAGCAGAAAACCCACTTATCTCCTCCTTACAGAGGAAGGTTTGAGCTGGAAGTTTCTGGAAAACCCACTCATCTCCTCTGTTACAGACATCTTTTATGAAAAATCCTTTCCTTAGGACTTTTTCCCCTGAGAAGCTGAGAGGCCTCAGGAACAAAATGTAACCAATGGTTATCTGCTGCTGTGGAATGCAACAGGTGCATCTGGGATTGGGCTCATGTGGTTGTTTCTAATTAATGGCCAATCACAGCCCAGCTGGCTCAGACTCTCTGTCTGACACACAACCCTTTTGTTATCATTCTTTTTTTTTCTATTTGTAGCTAGCCTTCTGATGAAATCCTTTCCTCCATTCTTTTAGTACAGTTCTAATGTAATATATATCATAAAATAATGAATCAAGCCTTCTGAAACATGGAGTCAGATCCTCATCTCTTCCCTCATCCTGAGATCCCTGTGAACACGGTCACACTCCACCTTACACAGGAAGGTATGAGCTGGAAGTTTCTGGAAAATCCACTCATCTCCTCCTTACACAGGAAGGTTTGAGCTGGAAGTTTCTGGATGAGGCTCCAGCTCCAAAGCTGCCCCTGGATGTGTTTTGCCCTGGGCAGACCTGGCTCTGGGGGCCCAAGGGGATTTGCCTGGCTCCATGGGGTTGCTGTGGGCACTGTGCTGAGAAGCTGGGGCAGCCTGGGTGAGAGGAACAGGGCTGAGAGACCCCAGAGCTGGGAATTCCCTCTCTGCTCTGCTGGGCCTGCCAAGAGCCCTGGTGCTGCTGCTGGCCTGTCCAAGCCACCACTAAAAGCTGCACTGAAAGAGCACAGCTGAAGTGACAAATGAAGAAAGCTGGGAAACACCACAATTTGGGTTGCTTGATGAATTTTCTGCCTTTTACTTAAATAGGAGGTTAAATACTCCCACTCCTTTGGATGGTGGTGGCCTGCAGAGGGTTTCTCTGACAGATGCCTGGGGGTGCTGCAGTGATGTTTGTGTTGTGTTTGGTGTGAAAGGGCTGCTCACAGCCCCTGGCTGAGGGGTGCTGGGAGCAGCTGGGATTTTCTGGCCGCTTGCCTGCACTGTGGGATGCCCACCCACTGCTGGAAAAGTGAACTCTCAGCCCTGGAATTCAGAGGGAACAGGCTGTGGATAGGAGCAGAGGGAGCACCTGGATGTCACAGTGCTCATGGGGGTCTCTTCACTCTTTTCTGTGGCTACTGAGCCTCTCCCCAAAGTTTCCCATATTATTCCCATTTTCCCAGCAGGATTTCCTAGAGAACAAGATGTGGCTGAGTGTGTGACTGCTGTGCCCTGGGGAACACCAGCTCTGCCCAAAGTCCAACGTGTCTGGCACTCCAAAGTGTCTGGCTCCTCACTGCCAGCAATGCTGCAGCACCCAGCTGGGCACTGGGCACCTCAAGGCAGCCAGGGACTCCTCCAAAAACCCCTGAGCATGGAAACATCTTCAGATAGAAGCAGAAGAAAATGGTTTTTGAGAAACTCGGGCATAGCTGAACTCTTCTCTTGCTGATGGACAGAGGGAAAGGATTTCAGTGCTCTTCAGGCATCTCCTGTCTCTGCTCTGTGGGTTGATGTTCCTCTCTTCTCTGGTTCTCTGGCTCTCCACAGTTTGGTCCCACGCCCTTTCTCCTCTGCCTGCCCTCTCTTCCCTTAAAAAAATGCTCATAAAGAATTTTAGGTGCTAATGGGATGCACAAGGATCTTTAAGTCCAGCTCCTGGCCCTACACAGGATGGCCCCAACAATGCCCCCCCTGTGCCCCTGGCTATTGGGGACTCTCAGTTGCCCAACTCATCAGCTTTTGGGCATTTGTGGGTGGAAGTGGGAACTGGATGAATTTTTTCTCCCTTCACAGGCTCTTAGAGGTTTTCCCCAAGCACCACCTCGATGTCTTGTAGCCATCCCTGCATCTCTTGGTGCCCACCTTCCCCTGCAGCTGCCACATCTCCCTCCACCCCTCCTCACCTCCACTGAGACCCGAGTTATGATGTGAAACTTGAACACTTCTGGACAACTGGCACAGCCCAAGCTGAGCCTGCAATTTCCTGGCTCATAAAAACATGAGCTTCCTTCAGGCCCAGGTCTCTGCCAGGTCACACTGATCCAAGTCCCACACCACCTCCCCAAGGCCTCCCCACCCCCAAAATATTTCGTGACACCAGCTATGAGCTTGATTTTTCTTTTTTTTCTTTTTTTTTTTTTTTTATTGTTCCATATGTTGGAGACACATGGAAAAATGCATAGGAGAAATCCCCTCAGCCAGGGAGTGAAAAGCCCCTGAGTTTACAGGGTGTTGCAAATAATCTGAGGCAAAACAAATGTTTAAGGCTGCCTCAACTGCCAATTTGGAGTGCATTGTTTTAAATCTGGGAAAACAGGCCAAGGGGCAGTTGTTAATGGGCCAGTAATTTTCTTCCTTTCTAGGCACCCCAGAGCAACAAATATCAAATATTCCTTGGGAAAGGAATCAAGTGTGGGGGCCTTTTTATTGAACATCTCCAAAGCCTTCATTGCCTGGCCCTTGGAGCGCTGCTGCTTCCAGGGAGAGCTTTTACAAGCAATAACCTGCTTGGGAAGCAGAGCAGGGAAGCCACACAGCCCAGTTTGCAGCTCATTGTTGGGGCTGCCTTTTACAAGCCACACTGGGGGCTCCCAACAGCTGAGCTTTTTGTAGCCCAGTCCATTAAACACAGCAGGCAGAGCTAAAGAGCAGCAGGGGATGGAGCCCCGGGGATGCTGCTGAGCCAAGGCCTCTGCTCCTGTAATCAACTCAGCTGCATCCCTCTCAGGATCCCAGCAGCAAACAGCCTGGGCACTGAGGCTAATGTGCTGCTGAAGGGAAGGTCAAGTGTGGAAAGGGCCAGGTTGGGAGTTTTCCTCAGGGTTTGGTTGTTGCTACAGGAGCAGTTGGCCAAAACGCTGCTGGTTCTGTTCCTGAGCCAAGCCTGGTGTGTGTGTGTGGGACTTTGGGATCCTTGCTGAGGCTTCTCTTCCTGAGTCTTGGTGTGCAGTCCAGGAGATGTGGCAGGACCCAGGGAAAGGCTGGGGCTGTGTCAGGGGAGGTTTAAATGGATTTCAGGAGAAGGTTCTTCCCCCAGAGGGTGCAGGAATGGGCACAGCCCCAGGCTGCCAGAGCTCCAGGAGTGTTTGTACAGTGCTCCCAGGGACAGTGTGGGATTGCTGGGGGGTCTGTGTAGGGCCAGGGGTTGGATTTGATGACTTTTGAGATTCCCTTTGCATTCAGGATGTTCTGTGTGTGCTGGGCAATGTCCCCAGCTCCCACCTTTCCCTGGGCACGGTGTGGCTGTGCTGGCTCTGGGCAGCCAAGAACACCAACACTTCTGGAAGGTGCCTCAAGCAAAGCCAACCTTAATTTTGGGGATCTATTCTTTCTCTTTTGAGCTGCAGGAGAAGGAAGGGCTGTGGCCTCCCAACATCAAGTGAGGGACTCTGACTCCATGGTGCTGTTGGTGCTGTGAGGGGTGGGGACAGGGAAAAGGGGATTAAGCACTTGGTTTTTACAATCCCCAGCTGCCCTCCCTGTGTGCCAAGGGCACAGGCACGCCCTGCCTTGTTCACTTGCTGGTGTTTTCCCAAGAAACAGCCACCCAGAGCACTGAAATTCCTCCCTCAGCTCCAGCCCTTCCCATCCGAGGCAGCAGCGTGGAAACCCTGCAGTGCTGAGCCTGCTGGCCCTGGACATCACCTGCCTGGGACAAAACCGACATGGACTTAGTGGGGGGCAGCAAAAACAAACAAACAAACCACCCCTTTTCACACGAAATTATTAAATTTGGCCTGGCTGAACCCTCTGCTGTCCTTCCTCTGCAGGGGCTGCCCTTGGTTCTCAGCTGCTGTCACTTGAGCTGAACATCTTCATGTCATCTGAGAGGACCTGTGTCTTCTTGTCCTTCCCCAGTGCTTTCAGTGTTTCACTTGGAGGCTTTTACCTGTTGGCAGCTCCTTTTCTGCCTGCCAAGGCTGGGGGAGGGAAAGGAGTTGTTAGACAATGCCCAAGGACTGTGGGCTAACACCAAGGCTGGGTTGCAGTTTTCATCAGTGTTTTTAGTAGGAAAAAATAGAGATCTGACAACCTGAGCATGCTGTGGGAGCTCCAGGCTGTAGCATATTGCTGGAGAAAAGTAAATTTCTGCTTGAATTCCAACTGTTCACCTCTAGTGTTTGCAGAAGTGTCCTGTCATTTGTCTGCTTTGGAGCAACCTTGTCATTTGATTTTGAGGGGTTTTGTTTAAACTAATTTAATTACTTCAGAGCAAAACAGCTTGAGTCTGTACTTTAAATTAATTTCTGATTTATTTACTTGCAAGGCCAGTGTGTTCTGGTGTAAATTGTGATAATTCAGCTGCATATTTTCCTGTACAGGTACCTGCTATTGTCCCATCCCTGGCAGTGTCCAAAGGCAGGTTGGACAGGGCTTGGAGCACGCTGGGATAGTGGAAGGTCCCTGTCCATGGCAGGAATTGGAATGAGATATTTAAGGCCCCTTCCAACCTAAACCATTCCATGACTCTATTGCATTCCTGAGGTAGAAAGCTTAAAATTATGGCTCTGAAAACAACTTAATTTTTATCTAAAGATTCTGGGTCGCAGTTCTCTGTGTTTAGGGAGGAATAATTCCCGTTCGTTATGGGGTTCAGGGCTGGGCTGTGCCGAGCATCCCGCGGTCCAGCGCTGGTCACTGAGGGATGCTGCAGCCGGGGGTCGCCATGGAAACGGGACAACAGCGAGCCCGGGATGCGATTTGGGGGACACCGATGTTTGCGGGGAGGAGGGGACGTGGCCGGGGACCCCCAGAGCGGCCGGGGACCCCTCGGGGCGCTGCCCCAGCCCCTCCGCAGCGGCGGCCCCGGGGCGAAGGGGGCGGGTGACACCTTGTGGTGGCGGTCCTGGCCGGGGCTGTGCCACCAGAGCAGAGCCTGCCGGGCCGTTCCGCTCCAATCCCGGCGGCAGCCATGGGGAGACGATTCCTGGGAGCTTCCCTGCCTCAAGAGCCCGCACAGCTCGGGATGGAGCTAAGGCAGGAAGCCCCGGGGTCCTGCAGGAGGCTAAAAGCCATTTTTTCCCCTTTGTGCCAATTGGGATGTGTGCCAGCGAGTGAAAATGTCAGCCCCCCTAAACAGCAGGGCTGTGGATGGGTTTTCCTGGGGTCCTGCCTGGCTGGGAACACGGGGTGCTCAGTTTGGCCCGTCCTGTTCCTACACACTGGGTACAAAGCTGGGGTGGCTCTGGGACCCAGTGGGAATCACTGCTGTGGGATGCCGGGGAAGGCAGCAGTATCAGGCTCCGGAAACCCTCAGGAGGCAGAGGGCAGTGTGCCAGGGGATGTTAAACACCGGGGCTTGGAGGTAATGGGGATGAGGTGTCCCTGGGTCAGCAGCAGCAATAACTCTGGAATAACTCTGGGTGTGTGTTGTTTCCTGATGCTGGCTGGTGTGAGGAGGGTGCTCAGCTCTCTGGGTGCTCACCTCTTCCTGCTGGTTTTTATGGGCTTTGTGTCTTTTGGGAATCTGTTTCACTCCCAGATGCTGAGATAAACCATTAGAGCTCTGAAAATTCTTCAAACTGCAGGCAGTTCCTTCCCTGTGCTCCATCATGGAGAGGAGGGACAGGTGTGGTGGTGTTCACAGGGGTCTTAGGATGAGGGAAGAGATGAGGATCTGACTCCATGTTTCAGAAGGCTGATTTATTATTTTATGATATATATTATATTAAAACTATGCTAAAAGAATAGAGGAAAGGATTTCATCAGAAGGCTGGCTAAGAATAGAAAAAGAAGGAAAGATAACAAAGGCTTGTGTGTCTGACAGAGAGTCCGAGCCAGCTGACTGTGATTGGCCATTAATTAGAAACAACCACATGAGACCAATCCCAGATGCACCTGTTGCATTCCACAGCAGCAGATAACCATTGTCTACATTTTGTTCCTGAGGCCTCTCAGCTTCTCAGGAGGAAAAAATCCTGAGGAAAGGATTTTTCATAAAAGAAGTCTGTGACAGACAGGCACCCTGCTTTCCTGGGAAATGGGGAGGTTTGGAAGTGGATGGCCTGTCCTGTGCAGGAAAAGGCTCATCCCTGCTTGGGACTGGAATTTTCTTATTCCCCTTGAGTGTGGTTTGGCTCCTGGCTCCCAGCACCCTCCTGCCACTGTCCTGGTCCCTTGAGTGACAGGGACCTGCCTCCTCTGGGATGCTGAGGGAGCAGCCAGCAATTCCTGCTGTCCATCCCTCCAGCTACAGAGAATTCCAGCAGCAATCAAGGAATAAAGAGGCCTGGGGGGTTTGGTGCCTGGAGGTCACTGGGCTCCTGCTCTTTGACTCCCTGGCTACCAGCAGGTCCCTCTCCTGCTCTGTGTGTGTGAGTTTGGTGGCACAAAGTCCCTGGTTTGAGTCACTTTTTGTGGTGGTACTTTCTTGGTTCACCCAGCTCTGGGTGGGAGCAGGACTTGGAGTGCAGCTGGGATTTTATATTTGATGGGGGATTACAGCTGTAGGTACTTCAGTGCTGAATCAGTCAAGTGGATTTTGTAGTGCTGGAGGGAAGGAGATGTGGAGTGAGACCCCACTTTGGGGGTTGTGGTTCTCCTTGGCCTCATGAACCCCTGGTGGGGGGCAGGTTGTCCCCACAGAGGCTTTTGAGAGCTCCTCTCTGGGCAGCTGAGTTGATGGGCAGTTAATGATTCGAGAAGGATGGAAAGGTTTAACTCTACCCTGCCTCAGCCACCATTTTTCTGCTCGGGTGGGCAGGAGGCTTAAAATGCCACTTTGGCTGGCAGAGAGATGGGGGCCAGAGGAAGGGCAAGGAAAAAAGCTTTTACATCCAAAAATAACTCTGGAACAAAATGAAGAGGGCAGAGGGCAAGCAGGGAAAGGGAGAAGTGCCTTCTCCAGGGAGCAGCCCTGGAGTTCTCACCCTCCTAGCAGGAAAGCTTGGCTGTATTAAAGCCAGTCCCCAGCTGCAGAGCTAAAACAGGCATGTGTGAGAGCAGCAGGGGATGGTGGCACAGGGCACAGCGCTGCCCTTCCTCCACTGCATGTTCCAAGCTCAGCATCCTCCCAACAAACTCTTCTTTTCCAGCTGCTCAGGGCTGGGACACGCTGGGAGGTGGCCATGGTGTGGTGGGGTGCACAGGGGAATCAGGATGAGGGAAGAGATGAGGATCTGACTCCATGTTCCAGAGGGCTGATTTATTATTTTATGATATATATTGTATTAAAAGTAAATGATATATTAAAACTATACTAAAAGAATAGAGAGAGGATTCATCAGAAGGCTAGCAAGGAAAGGAAAGAATGGAATGATAACAAAAGCTCTGACTTTCAGAGAGTCTGAGCCAGCTGACTGTGATTGGCCATTAATTAGAAACAACCAACATGGACCAATCCCAGATGCACCTGTTGCATTCCACAGCAGCAGATAATGATTGGTTTTCTTTTCCCCTGAGGCTTCTCAGCTTCTCAGGAGAAAAAATCCTAGCAAAAGGATTTTTCATAAAATGTGTCTGTGACAGCCATGGCCCCTGTCCTTGCCTTGTCTCTGGTGATGCTGCAGCTGCTTCCCACCCCCAGCACTGCTGTGACCCTGGCACAGGGCAGGAGAGGGCACTGAGGGGTTTTTGTGTCCCTTATCCATGGATGTGGTCACATCTTGTGGCCCTTTATCCACGGATGTGCTGCTCCATGCCCATGGGTGTGTCCTGGGGATGAAGGGTGGCATTCCCCAAGGCTGGGAAGGGCTGTGGTGTTCACCAGGCTCAGATCTGAGCAGAGCTGAGCACACCCAAGGGCTGGGGACACATCTCCAGCCCCTCACAGATCAGATTTTGTTTGGACAGAAGGAGATGCCTGTGGTGGCCATGGGGAGCTCTGGCTGGAAGTGCTGCAGGTGGGACAGGAGGAACCTGCTGCTTTGTTGGCTTTTTTGGTGTTTTTTGTCTCACCCCACTTGATCTGAACACCTCAGGAACCCAGGGCTCCCTGAGGAACCTGTTCCCTCCAGCTTGGCACTGCTCCTGCCAGATCCCTCCTGTCACAGGGAGCAATCCCATGGGACCCAGGAGGTGGCAGCTTTTGAGCACCAGGAGACCGGGAAAAATGGAAAAAATTCCTGTGCCAAAATGGCAAAAAATCAGAATAACACCCTGAATAGGATCTCCTGGCCAAGAGCAGCATACCTGCAGGGCACAGGGGCTGTCCCTGCTCCATGAGTGTCCTTGCCTGTGTGTCCCAGTGCCTGATGCTGCCAAAGCCTCATCCCTGTGGCAGAACCCTCCCACCAACCCTGGGATTTTCAAAGGAAGATGCAGGGGGTATTTCAGAGCAAGTGTTGGTTGGGTATTGAATTGTCAGTGGTGGCCAGGAAACGCTGCTATTCCTTCCCTTCCCAGAGCTGGGAGATGATAAACACCGGGGGCTGCCTCCATTCAGCTGTGATCCATCAAGGAGGGGGGGCCTGGCCCCAGGGAGGGGGTGAGGAGAGGTCAGTGATTGTGTAAACAGGCACTTCAGAGTTCACCCCGAGCTGGTATTACTGTAATTCATTAGAGGTGTCAGCCTGCTTTGTAGTTCCTTGCTTGGAGAGCCCCTTTGCCTGGCAGCTTCCAGCACCCAGCCTTGCCAGCAGAAAAATAAACTTTGCAGGAGGCAAAGCTGCAGTTGCAGCACCACCCTTAAGTAAAATAAAATAGAAAAGAACTTTAAAAGTGAGGTTTGGTGGCTCTGCTCGTTTCCTGGCCAGGCTTTGCTGCAGGCTCAGAGGCTCCTCCTGCAGTGGGGAATCTGGGCTTGGGGAAGGCTCTGCTCCTGCCAGACACATGGAAGTGAGGAGCAACTGAGCACCACTGCTGGAACCAAGGGATTTGTTTAGAGAGAACAGCCTGAGGGCACAGAACACACAGTGCTCTCCCAAATCCAGCACTTGCTTCCAGGAATTCCAAACCCTTTCTAGGCAGGAGCTCAGGGACCACAGGAGCTTCTCCCTATGGGCTGATCCACCCGTGTGGAGCATCCTTGGAGCAAACCTCACCAAATCAACGCCTTTGTTCTGCCCAGGGCAGGGTGGGGAGCCTCCTCTGCAGCCCCCAGAGGGATGCTGGGCTTGGCAGGGAGCTTGGTGCCACCTGTCAGCATCTGGGGATGGAGCAGGAGCCTGCCAAGCCCAGGAGGAGGAGGAGGAGGAGGGCTGGAGCTCTCCCCCCTGCTGGAACAGCTTGTTCTGCTGCAATGCTTCACCCAACACAAAAGGACACTCAAATCCCCCCTGCCAGCGGTGAGGAATTCCAGCAGGGATATAAAGGGCCAGAGGTGTCCAGGGAGAGGCTCATGGGGAGGATGGAGCACTGTGGGGGCAGCCCTGCCAGCTCAGGTGGGTGCTCTGGTGTGGGGGCATGAAGGTAAAGGGAAAGAGAGGGAGAACAGTGCTGTTCCACTCTGCCCAGAGGTGACAACAGCTCCTCTTCCACCACAATGTCCCTGCAGGTGTGTGTGGCACAGCAGAGGGGGTGATGGCTGCTGCTCCCCTGGACCCTGCCCCGTGCCCAGGGGGCAGCACCCTCCCCAGGAGGGACTAGGGGCTCACATGGGTGCTGACAGGGATGAGCTGGAGACTGGCAGTCCCCTATGGGTCCTGCTGGGCTCTCCAGCTTGGAGGGTGTCCCTGTGTGGGTCCTGTCAAGTCCAAGGTCACCTCCCAGTGCTGGTGCAGAGATCTGAGAGGAACAGGCACAAAAATGCAGAGAATTCAGCTCTGTTTGCAAATGTGGGGGCCTGGCAAATCCCTCTGCAGAGCTGGACTTCATCATCATCATCTTCCAGGTGACATGGCAGCCCTAGGTTTGCATGTTTTAAGGCACCAATGAAGGTTTGTCCTCCCCTGGGGTACTTGCTGCTAAGTCCTCTTTGCTCTCACCAAACCCATGCTAAGGGAGATGCAATGTGGTACCTGACCATGCTGGTCTGGACAGAGAGAACAGAGCCCCCAAAACTGCTGAAATTCCAGGGCTGGCTTGCTTGAAGGCTGGATTTGATGATCTTGGAGGCCTTTCCCCACCTTAATGATTCCATAATTCCAAACAAATGACTGTTAAGCCAGGTGACAATTTCTATTTCTCCCTTATCTGCCTCCTAAATGCCACAATCTGCTCCAGTCCCATCTCTCCACCCCCCAAACTCACTGCTGTGGTATCAGAGTGCTGCATTCCCAAATAAATCCAACCTCTCCCACCCCAGTGCCAGGGACTGTGTGTGAAACACTCTGAGATGAGCCCATTCCTGATCCCTTGGGGCTGGAACCAGAGAAGTGGCAGCTCCCAGCTCTGTAATTGCTAACAAACCATCTGGCCTTGCTTGTTTTAATTGTGTGCTGCTCCCAGGGAGGGTCACTGAGGAGAGAGAGTGCCCTGCATTCCCTCACGTGGCATTTCCCAGGATCACTGCTCTGTGCAGGGATCCCAGCACAGGCTCTGATTCCCAGCCAAGGCAGGCAGGTGCTGCCAATATTCCCCTGCTCAGCCTCTCTGAGAGGGAAAAGCATTTGTGAGATTCATCTGGAGGAGGGGGGAGCTCAGCTGGGGTGGGTGACAAGTCCTTGGTGGGGGCTGCCCCGTGGCCTCGTGTCACAGCTGTCCCTGTCACATCGGGCCCTCCCCGTGCTGCTGTCACTGAGGGTGGCCCTCCTGAGGTGTCAGTGGTGGCCTGTCACCCTGTGCTGCCTCAGAGCAGTGCCCTGTGCTGTCCCCTCCCCTGCCACAGCTGTCTGTCCCTCACTGCTGCCTCTCCAAACCTCCCCTCCATCGATGGGATGGGGATGGGGATGGGGATTGGGATGGGGATGGAGCAGCTGCATCCCTGTGCTAAGGGTTGATTTCACAGCTTGGGAAGCCTCTGGCCACTTCCAGAAGCCCCACAAAAGTGAGGGTCCTTGGGTTGTCCCTAGTGCTGGAGCACAAATAGTGCAGGTGTGGCAAGGGGAGGCTGTGGTGGCACCCTGGCTGTGTCACCTGGCAGTGTCACCAGGCTTTTCTCTGTGCCTCAGTTTCCTTCCCTGCTCTTTGGTGCAGGATGTGGCCGTAGTGGGGGCTGTGGATCTTGGTTTGTGGGGGATATTTTGGCAGGTGAACCCTTTGAGCTGGGACTTGACTGTGGGGACATGGCAGTGCTGATCACACCATCCCTCCTGCCTTATTGAACCTCATTTTTTTTCTGGCAAATCTTTCCAAGGAGCCATCAGGTTCACTTGAGAAGACCCAGCTCCTCCTCAGCCCCATATTCAGTGGGTCTGGCACAGGGGCACCCTATTCATTCCCTGCCTGCTGCTTATCCTGGTCTGGAATGGGCCACCTGCAGCTGGGGGGACTCAGCCTGGGGAAAAGGAGCCTCAGGAGGAGCTTCCTGCTCTCCACAGCTCCCTGAGCAGAGCCTGGAGCCAGGTGGAGGTTGGTCTTTTCTCCCAGGTAATGACTGACAGAGGGGAAACAGCCTGAAGTTGCACTGGAGGAGATTTAGTTTGGATATTAAGGAAAATTTCTTCCTGGGAAGAGTTGCCAAGCACTGGCTCAGGGCAGTGGTGGAGTCCCAAAGCTGGAGGAATTTAAAAGATGGGTGAATGTGGCACTGAAGGATGTGGTTGGGCCTGATAATCTTGCAGGGTTTTTCCAATCTGAACGACCCCATGAGCTCAGGCACCCCCTCTCACCCTGGCAGCCTCTCAGGAGCCCTCAGGTCATGGGGGATCCCAACCCTTCACTGCTCCCTGCTCCCCAATTCCTCTGAGCCACCTCCATCAACTCTCAAACCCCAAACGCTGCATCCATCCAAAAAAAGCCTCATCCCTGCCAGATTCCCAGCCTGGTGCAGGAGCATTTTCATGTCTTTATTTTCCCAGGCTTTGCTGATAAATGCTGTCTCCGTGGCCCCGGCTGTGATGGACTCATTATCAGGCACTGCCCGGCGAGGAAGCGACCTGTGACCCCGCCCGGGGACACGGGGTGAGCCCGAGGGAGCCGCCCTTATCGGCCCTGGGGAAAAGCTTCCCTTTCTTCCCTTTTTAACACGACACAGGAGCCTCGGTGGAGCCCCAATAGCCACGGGGAGGGAGGAGGAAGGTGTGAGCAGGCAGGATGAGGGATGCAGGAAGCATCAGGCACGGGGTGGGATTATTCCTGCTGGGGATGGAGGGTGTTCCTGGGCTTGGGAAGAGCTGAGTGCTGCAGTGGACAAGGGCTGGGTTTGACAAACGCCTTGCCTGAGTCCACCTGCTCCTCCAGACAGGGATCCCACCGGTGTTATCAGAGGGAGATAAGAGCGGCCAGGGGGAAGGTGACACAGGACATCCTTGGCACCAGGGCACAGCCCACGCATCGGGGCTGTCCTGCGCTGCCACCCACCCACCTGGCACGGAGCAGGGCTGGGAGCTGTGTCCCCACTGTCCTGTGTGTCCTGCACTGCCACCACCCACCTGGCACGGAGCAGGGCTGGGAGCTGTGTCCCCACTGTCCTGTGTGTGTGTCCTGCACTGCCACCCACCCACCTGGCACGGAGCAGGGCTGGGAGTTGTCCCCCTGCTGTCCCCGCAGCCTGCCTGTCTGGCAGGAGGGGCCGATTTGTCGTCTCTTTTCCTCCCAGCTGTTTTTAGAGCAAATGACCCTTCCATCCATCTTTTTGGAGTTGATAAAAGTCTCAGTCACTGAGACTGCCCCTCTTTTCCTTCAGCTGCCTCTCCAGGGAGGAGCTGCAGGGTTTGTGGGAGCAGGGATGATGGAGTGTTGCAGTTGAGATGGAGACAATACAAAGCAACTCTCCATTTTCAGAAGGCTTCAGACCTGTTTTTGTTATAGCATGCGTCCAAACCCTTTCTAGGCAGGAGCTCAGGGACCACAGGAGCTTCTCCCTGTGGGCTGATCCACCTGTGTGGAGCATCCTTGGAGAAAACCACCTGCAGCTTTTTATACATTCTTACAAAACTCCTAAGTTTACACTTGACTCATTGGTCACAAAAGACAAAGTGCTGATTGGAATAGACAGTTGCAGGTTTCTCTTATTTATCCTTTTTTTCTTGGTTTCTATGTCAACAGCCTTGCTGGAAAATTCCTTCAGAGGTAAACATGGATCCTCCTCTCAAACTTCTCTCTGGCTCACAGAACTTGCTGTAAAACCCCTTCCACAATTGGGAACCAAGGAAGAGAAGGGAATCCCATTTCTTGTTGCAGAGGGGATAATGCCCTGCTGAGGACAGAGCCCTGGGGCTGAGGGAGCAGCCCTGCTCCCCTCTCCATCCCTCTGCTGGGCTGGGGGCTCTGCCTGTGTGGGTCCCTGGGCCACCCCCAGCTCCCCAGCAGGGATTAGCTGGGATGGGTTTTTGCCAAGTCCCGGCTGTCACCGCGTTCCCACCTTTGATCAGGAGTCGGCATTCCTGGAGTGCTCCATCTCCCACATGTTGTGCTGATCAAAGGCAGCTGTTGCCTGGACCCTCCCCTGAGCCCATTTGCACACACACACACCCGAAAATACAGAAATAAAGGAGACTCAGGGCGGTGGAAGGGGTGATGGATGAAGGAGAAAGCAGGCAAGGGCAGCAGCAGGAAGATCCCTCTCCCTGGGCTCCTGATGGAGGGTCCCATCCACACCCCTCAGTAAGGCTGCTGGGGAGTCTGTCAAGGTCTGAAGGGAACTCCTGCTTGGGGCAGCTTGGAAAATGAGCTGGACCTTATCTGTCAGCTGGAGAAAACTGTGCTGTGTGGGTGACAGCAGCAGCCTGGGCCAGCTGCAGCTGTGGCAGAGCACAGCCAACATCTCCCCAGCTTTAGGGGTCAGGAGAGAGCCTGGATCGAGCTCTGCTGTAATCCCACCCCAATCTTGGCAGTTTGTGTGTGCTCAGTGCCAAATCCAGCCCATCCCCTCTGGAGAACCATGGAGGCTTTGCTGGGAGACGTGATGGGGAGAGTGATGCCAGGAGGGATTTGACCTCGTGGATCACCTCCTTCAGCTCTGCCAGCCACCACCATCCACTGCTCCAGAGGGAGAGGAGGAAGGTCCAAGACCTGCTCTGCTGGTGGCTCCTCTCCCAGGCAGGTGTGGTCCCATTAGCTGTTCTGGCAGATGAATTAATTATTGCTCATGGACAGGGTTTAACCTCTGCTCCCCAGCTGCTGTAATGCAAAGCACTTGGATTATCTGGATTTCCAAGTCCTTTGTGAATCCTCCTCCATGGAGGTGGCATCAGCAGCTTGTTTGTGCCTGATGTGAGGGGGAAGATCCCTCCTGCCCTTCCTCATCCTCTCCCCCATCTGCTGATCTCAGCATTGCAGTTTGGCTGGAAGGCTTTGAAAAGAGAGATTGGCACAATCTCCACCAAAAACCTGCAGGTAAAAGGAGGGCAGAGAGCAGGAGCATGGACACACTCCCAGCCTGTCCCCTTAGCTGCAGGTTCAGGTGAGGGCAGGTGCACTTGGAAGCCAAACTGTGCTGCCCACAGTGACACTGCAGCAGTCACACCCCCAGGCAAGGACAGCATCCTTGCAGCATCCTGTCCCTCTAGCAGAGGGTCTGGCAGGCCAGGCTGGGCAGACTCCCAGGGATGAAGCCCTTCAGAAGGGCAATTTCTCCTCCTCCTCCCTTGGCTCCATCCCATTGTGCAGCACACAGCAGGGACAAATGTCCCAGGCACTGCCTTTCCAAGCACCAGCTCCATCTTTAAAAGCAGCTTTTTATCTCCTTCAGGACTGTCAGGACAATTTGCTCAAAGAAGGAGGCTCTGGCCATCTCCCTTCTCAAAATTTAATGTCTCCAGCAGCAAAACTGAGGAGGTTCAGGCAGCATTTCCTAGGGTGCTGTTATTAAAATAATGTTACCCACCGAAGCAGGGCCAGCACACCAAAAGCAGGCTGTGAGTGTTGCTGATCCCATTCATCCCTGTCCTTCCTGCTGTCTGTGGGTGAATTTAGTCAGTAGGAGGCCCTCAGCCAGGTGACAGCCCTCTGCAGTAACCCCCAAGGCAGAATTTCACTCATTTCCCCCATCTCAAAGAAAAGAGGACTCAAGGTCCGTGTGCCAAGGAAACCAAGCACCTCCCGTGCTTTCTGCCACGGAGGGGTGTGGGTACACTGAGAACCCCCCAGAGCCCCCAGAGCTGCTCAGCTGCATCCTGTGAGCACCAGAGAGGCTGCCTGGCATGGGGGAGTCTGTCACAGCCAAGGTGACCCCGGCTCAGAGGGATTTTTACCTTCCCTGTCCACCTCCAGACGCGTCCAGCGGTGGCCGAGGCGCTCCCGATCCGACAGGCATGAAGGGCACCCTGGGGCTGTGCTCGTCCTTCTCACAGGGCTGGCAGTGCCAGGGTGGCCAGGGCAGGACACCACAGCACAGCACAGGGGCTGCTCTGGCTTGGGGTCACAGCTCTGCTGCCTGCCATGGCATGAGTGGCACAGGGGGAACCTCCGGTGCCCCTTTGGGCACAGAGCGAGAGAAGCTCTCCAAACACCACAGCAGCCTTTCCATCTGACCTCTGCCTTCTCCCACCCCGGGGTAGAAAGGCTCTGCAGCAGCTCCTTTCTCTTCTTCCTCTCCTCCTCAGTAGCAGTTTTCCCCCTAGTGTCCTCAAACCCAGAGCACAAGGTTCCTTTGTCCCTCTCCCCACAGAGAGATGGCCCTGACCCCATGGTGCCCTGCTTTGCAAAGTTCAGTTCCTTGGCTGCAGGCAGCCCATAATAGCCCCTCACAGCCAGCTGACCCCTGCTCTTTGGCAGGGGGAATGTGTCAAGGCCCTGTCTGATACTGCCCTGGTGCCCCTCTGTGCTCAGCATGGGTCTGCAGAGCGAGGGAGAGGGGACATTTGTCACCTGGACCCTGGCACCCCAGCATGGAGAGGGGGACAGCAGACAGACGTGGAGCTCTCTCTGGACAGCACCCAGCTGTGGGGGATGTGTCACCTTTGCTGGGCCTGTCACCTCCCAGTCACCCTCTGCCTCTTGCTGCTCTCAGGCGCTCCAGGGAACAAAGCCTGGCACAGCCCTTTCCTTCCCTGCCCACCCAGGTGCCACCTGCAGCCACCCCAGCACTGCTGTGGGGACAGGTGACACACTGTGACACTGGGACAGTGTCTCACACTGCCACCATCAAGGACAATTGTTCCCATGGGGAAAAACATCCCAAATAACTGATTTGGACTCTTCCCTGCCTCTGTTTCAGAGCATGTGTGGGTGACGTGCCCCAGTGAACCATGCACACAGGCTCTACAGTGCCTGGTCTGGCCCCTGCCTGTGCTCTGTGCCAGCAGCAGAAGGGTTAAGGATGATTTTCAGAGCAGCCATTCAAGCAATGGGAATTTTCCAAAATCCCCTTTGAGCTTTCTCAGGACAGGGCCTCAGTTTCCCTCATTCCCAGGGCTGGGATCTCAGGCTGGAACTGAGCCTGCCTTGGGGAAGGACCTTCCACGGTGCAGCACAACCACCTGCTGAAGGGGCAGATCTCTCTGATCCCCTTAAAATCCCCAGCTCTCCAGAAAAAGCATGTTCCCACTCTTAAATTTGCAAACTTAAAATCTTGACCCACCCTGAGGAGCAGAACCCACAAAGGAAATCAAAAATGAATTTGGCATATGTAAATCTTGGGCTTCTGTACTGCAGCTTTGCATGTACAGGAGAGGGATAAAATCAGTTGTTTTCAATTAAGTGAGACCAGGATTGGCCACATTCCTGCATGGCCACTGGAATCAGGAGTCAGTGGGTAGCTGGCCTGGTCTCAGGTAAGCACTGCTCCCCCAAACTCCCTGAGAGAAGAGAGAGATCTCTTTCTGATCCCAGGCATCCTTAGGGCTCACAGCTGCAGCAGCTGTGGGCAAAATTCCACCTGGACAAAATCACCCCTGATTGCAGAAAGGGCAACGAGGGGGCTGCAGGTGCAGCTGTGGTGGGAGGTGGGGACCTGCCCAGAGCAGAGGGGTCAGACACAGGCAGGATCCATCCCTGCCCAGCCCCTCAGGAGGCAGGAACAGGCAAGGGCAGCCCTATCTGGGCAGTGTGGGCACTGCTGCCAGCTGCACACAGCAGGTGAGGAGGACACAGGCAGGGTGACAGGGGACAAGCGTCTCAGAGAGGACAGCAGTGACAAGGGCAAGGTCTGGATGCGTTAGTGATGGTGTGAGGGTCCTGTCAGTGCCAGCCTTCGTGGCAAGTGACAGCCCTGACAGCCCTGATGGCCAAGGACGAGGCAGGAGCAGAGGGCGAGGGGGGAGGGACCTGTGTCCCTGTGCTGTGACACCTCAGGGACAGCCCTGTGAGGGGACAAAGGAGCAGCTCCCCTGCCAGCCCCCATCAGGGCTGTGGGGTGCACTCTGAGCAGGGCACTGATGGCATTCCCACTGCTGTGGTGTTGTGAGGTCCCCAGGACGAGGTGAGAGATGAGAATTTGACTCCAAGTTCTCAGAAGGCTGGTATATTATATTATATTATATTATATTATATTATATTATATTATATTATATTATATTATATTATATTTACTATATTATACTATATTATATTTACTATATTATACTATATTATATTTACTATATTATACTATATGAAATTATATATAACTATACTAAAGAAAGAGGAAGGAGACATCAAAAGGCTGGCAAAGAATGAATAACAAAAACCTGTGACTGACCAGAGTCCCCACACAGCTTAACTGGGATTGGTCATTACATTAAAACAATTCACATGCTGGGTAAACAATTCTCCAAATCACATTCCAGAGCAGGAAAACATGGAGATGCTGAAGCTTCCCAGCTTCCCAGGAGAAGAAATCCTGGTGAAGGGATTTTTTATAAAATATCACAGTGACATGCTGCCTCCTGCTCCCCCTGCCCTGAGCCTGGCCTTGGCTCTGCTCTGCCTCCTGGAAAATGTATTTCCCTTGCTGTTCACTCAGGAGAGCAGGGGCTGCACCCCAGTCCTGCCAGGACGCTGTGTGTCCTCTCCCAGACTGTTCCTGCCCTGAATCTCTGCCGCCTTCAGCCTTGGGGATGGGCTCAGCCAGCCAGAGCAGCCTCCAAGGGCATCAGGAGAGGCTGTGAGGGGCTGGAATTGCTCCAGTTATCCCTGGGGTAGCTCCAGACCGTGGGGAGAGAGGCTGAGGGCTGGTGCTGGAGCTCAGAGCTGTCCCCAGCATCTTCCTCTGGGAATAAGGGTGTAATTTGGATTTCTAGCTGGTGTAAGACAGGGCTGAGGGCTGTGAGCAGGAGAAGATGCTTGAAGAACAACAGTTCTGCTCCCCTCCCTGATATGCTCAGCCTCCAGCAATGGATCGTAGAAGCATAAAATACTGAGTTGGAAGGGATCTACAAGGATCACAGAGTCCATCTCCTGGTCCCTCTCTGAGGGGAAGAACCTTTTCCCAACGTCCAACCTGATTTTCCCCTGGCACAGCTGCAGCTGTTCCCTCGGGCACAGCAGACATTGGAGCTGTCCCTCATGAGGAAGCTCTGGGTGGTGTTCATCCTGCAATGTTCAGTAACTTTGCAGGGATTGTTTTATGCCATGACTTTTGCTCTCTTTGAACCTTTGGAGCTCTCACAGCCCAGCCTTCTCTAGCTGTGGGTTTATTTAGCCGTTCCTTGGAGGGAATCTTTATTCACAGAATCACAGAATGGTTTGGATTTGAAGGGACCTTAAAGCTCATCTCACTCCATCCCCTGCCATGACAGGGACACCTTTCACTATCCCAGGTTGCTCCAAGCCCCGTCCAACCTGGCACCTTGAATACATCCAGGGATCCAGAGTTTCCCTGGACTAGACCCTCTGTCCCCCTTCTGCATGACTTTTAGGTGTGACATCGATGCTCTCTGCGCCATCCCCCCACAAACTCGACATCTCTGGAGAGCCTTTGGCTCAGCGGCCGCCCGGAGCCGGGAGCGGCGGGCGCGGAGCTCCCTCCTGCGGCCCCGCCGAGCAGCGCGGGCGGCCCGGGAGGCTGCAGCCGGCTCTGCGGGGAAACCCGGGGGTGCTCACCCCCTCCTCACCCTGCCCGCCTCCCCTCCCCGCCAGTCCCTGCCCCCGGTGCCCCATGGATGCTCCCGCCGCCCCCAGCCCCGCAGGCCCCGTTGCTAAGGGGCCGTTGCTAAGGACCAACATCCGGGTCCCGCCCTGCGCATGCGCGGTGCCGCCTTCAGACCACGTGACCCGAGTAAGATGGCGACGCCCATGGGGCGGCGTGCGCGGTACTGAGCGCTCCCTGCTTGGCCTCTGTCGCTGACCATGTCGCGACTTATCGTGAAGAATCTCCCCAATGGGGTGAGGCTCGGTGCGGTGCAGGGGGCGTGCTGGGCCTAGGATGGGTCTGAGGGCGCTGCGGGGAGAGCGGGATGCGGGGCAGGGAGAGGCACCGGTAGGGGAGCGTGTGGTGGGGATGGGGGAGAGCGGGGAGACGACTCCCGGGAGAGGTTTCAAGTGGTGAGAAGATGAGGTTTTGGACGGGGAGCGGTGAGGTGTCCCGGGGGAAGGGGCTATGAGGGGTCGCGGTCAGTACTAGGATGTGGAACATGGGGACACTTCGGGGGGAGGATGGTGGGAGAGCTCCTGGAGCAGCCAGGAAGGGGCAGGAAGCAGCGTGAGGGGCATGGCCTGGCAGGTGACACCCCCTCAGGGTGGGCAGTGGATCGCTGTGGTCACTCTGCCCCTCTCCTGTCCGGGGTTGGATGCCGGTGCCCTCGGTGCTCCTGTGCCCGGCAGGATCCCGCGTGTTCCCCATCCCCACGCGTGGACTCGGGGGGAACATGAATGGGTGTGGTGGCTGAAGTGGGGATTTGGTTCACGATGTGCTTCCTGCTGCCTTCTAGAAGCTCTTTGAGACAGAATATGTTGGGTTGGACTCAGAGGCTCCCTGGGGCTGATTTCCCTTCTGCTGCCCTCCCTCCTTTCCCAGATGAAGGAGGAGCGTTTCAGGAAGCTCTTTGCTGCCTTTGGCACGCTCACTGACTGCTGCCTCAAGTACACCAAGGATGGAAGGTTCCGGAAATTTGGCTTCATTGGCTACAAGTCTGAGGATGAGGCTCAAACAGCCCTGAACCACTTCAACAAAAGCTTCATAGACACTTCCAGAGTCACAGTGAGCTGATCTCCAGAAATATCTCCCTGGAATTCCTAAGGAATGGGATCTCAGGGAGGGTGGGCAGGCCCTGGCACAGGGTGCCCAGAGCAGCTGGGGTTGCCTCTGGATCCCTGGCAGTGCCCAAGGCCAGGCTGGATGGGAGTGGGAGCAGCCTGGGATGGCTGGGATGGTGGAAGGTGTCCCTGCCCATGGCAGGGGGTGGCATTTTAAGGCCCCTTGCCGTCCTGGGTTTGTGTGCCTGTGCACTCCTGACTCTCCCATGGTGGCAGAATGTGTGGCTCTGTGCTTTTAAAAGCTGTTCCTGCACCCTCCCTCCATCCCACCAGGGTTTCAGTAACTCCTGAGTGAAATCACCCAGCAGTTACAGCCCTGTGCTTAATTACAGACCTGACTCATTCCAGGTGGAGCTGTGCAAGTCTTTTGGTGACCCTACAAAACCCAAAGCCTGGAGCAAGCACTCTCAGAAGGGCCCTGCCCCAGAAAAGCAGAGCAAGGAGCCCTTGGCAAGTGCAGCCACAAAGAAGGTGAGTCCTGCCTGATTCCTGGGGCTCTGCTCTGTATCAGTGCCACAGAAGGGGGGCCTGGGCTGTGGGGAAGGGCACAGAGCAGCTGGGCCACCAGATTCTGGAGTCCTGGTGCGGGTGTTTTCTGCCTCAGGGTCTCTGTTCCCTGTGCTGTTGGGTTATCTGGAATTGCCTGTGCTTCTAATAAACCTTTCTGGGTTTTTTCCCCCAAGGATAAAAAGAAGAAAGATCCAGTGGATAACTTAAAGGAGGTGAGTTGAGGTTGGATTGCTGTCCCTGCATTCTTGCTGCTGAATGGTTCCTTTCTGTCCTGCTTCCCATGCTGTTAATTCAGGCTGGGACAGGCCAGTTCTGTTGTAAAAAATTATTTTAACAACTCCAACATGGGATCTTATGGTCAGCTTCTCCTGTGAGCACACACTGCATCCAGGTCTGCTCTGTTTCACCAGTTCTGGGGTTTAACCATAGCTGAGTTGTGTCACATTTAACTTTCTTTTTTTTTCCTCTTTTTTTTTTTCTCCTTTTTTTTCCTTTTTTTCCTCCTCTATTTTCCCCTCTTTTTTCAGCTTTGTTTTATTCTTTAAAGTACTTTCTAAACACCAATTAAAAGAAAGAATAGGAATGAAACACCTTGAGAAGACTTTAATCACCTTGTCAGTGTAAGTTTGTAAATTGAGCTCCCCTTAAGGGAATTTTGGTTTCACACTGCTGGAAATGAGGTGATATCTTAGATTTCAGATTCACTATGAGTCTCTCTCCACAGTTTGTCTTTTTTTTTCCCCACAGCTGAAGGAAGATAAAACATTCCAGGAGTTCTTGGTGGTTCACCAGAAGAGATCCCAGGTGGCCACTTGGGCTAATGACACTTTGGCAGAGGAGCCCAAGAAGGGAAAATCAGCCACAGCAGCATCTGATTACCTGAACTTTGATTCAGATGAGTCTGAGGAGCTGAGTGAGGGTGGGGATGAACCCTCTGAAGATGAGGAGGAGGGTAAAGGTACCTGAGGGAGCTGTCACCCTTTGCTTGTGTCAGTCACAGTGGCCCTGTCACAGGGAGTGACAGCATTGGACTCAGTGTCACCAGGAGGGTGGGCTCTCACCTTTTTGTGTGCTGGGAATGCCTGGTTTTTTCCCCAAATTTGGGGAACTGTGGCAGATGGAGTGTCTGATATCTGGGGCTGCCATTTGTGCTTTCCCTGTGTCATTAGAGAGGAGTAACAGGACAAACAGTTGCAGCTTTCCTTGAAGTGCTTTCCTTCTTGCACCCCTTTCATCTCCAGGGTTTCCAGGGCTGGATGTGCTTTCTGTGCTTTAGGCACCTGTGGGTGGCTGGGAACTCATCTGGTGTGCCTTTGATGGATGTTTCTGGAAATTGGGCCTGCCAGGGTTGGGGGGAAGGGGCAAGGTTCAGGGCCTTGGCTCCTGAGAGCAAATCTGGAGTAGTGGCTTCATTCTGAAGACTCACAGCCTGGTGTGTGTAATTTAGGATGCAATGTCCCTGCAGCAGGGATGGGTGTGGGTTTGGAGCTTTTCTCCCTCCCACAGAGGGAGAAAGAGAACCTTAAATGTGTTTAATTTGGGGGCAGAAGAGGGAAACTTCAAATTTACACCCCAAGTTTGGGATGTCAGGTGGATCTGTAGGGTTCACCTCTAACCTGCAGGAAGCCTCCTGCCAAGGAGGCTCACATAACCACACCAGAAAATAAAGATTTTTTTATCTTCCTCCCTCCATCCCTACATGGGATTTCCTTATCTGTTCTGGTGGAGTGAGTGGTGTTTTCTCTGCTGCTCCTCATCTCTCCTTGGGTAACTCAAATCCAGGTGTGCTTGTGTCCTTTTCCCTCTAAAACTAAACACTTCAAACCCTTCTTTGAGGCCTGCTCGGGGTATTTAGTTAAAATTGTGACAAAATACTTCATCCTGGAGTACTTCAAACCCTTTTCTAATGTGTTTTATACATGAACTGTTGCTTTGAAATCCAGGCTGTCAGTCTAGGAATGCCAAGATCAAATTGCTCTGCTGTTTTCTCATGGAAGAGGTAGAGAATAAGGAGGCGATGGCCATGATTGTGTCAGTTCTCAGCTTTTTCCTGGCTTGGGGAGAGAGCAGCAGCATCTGTGTGAAAAAATCTTCTCTGTTCTCTCCTCTCTGCCAGGAAAGAAAGAAGGGAAGAAGGCAGCTACCAGCAAAGACCTCTCAGATATGGATTACCTGAAATCTAAAGTGGTGAAGGATTCTTCCTCCTCATCCAGTACAGAGGAAGAAACAGAGACTGAAGAAGAGGAGGAAAGTGAGACTGAGGAGGATTCAGGCATTGCAGAAACTCACCTGGAGAAGCAGGGGAAGCCAAAAGCCAAACAAACAGAGCAAAAAACACCAGTGGGGAAGAAGAAAAAAGGATCCACACTAGAGGTACAGCTGGATTAGATTTGTCTTCTTTGAAGCAGCAGCTTTGTGGATAGCAGGTGTCTGTCAGTCCTGCAGAATGAGCTGACAGCCTGGCAAGGCTGCAGGCCCCACTGGGTACCAGCTCTCTTGGCCTCCTTGGTGTGACCCATTTACAAATTTCACTGAATCCCCTCAGGGCTGACTAAATTCCCAAAGATGGGGCTTCTAGATAAGTGCTGCTGGTGCCCTTCTCAGAGGCTTTTTTGCAGGAAATGCTGTCCTGGCAACAGCAGCACTCAGTTTTTCATGGCAGTGCACCTTCAGCTGGCACCTCCTGCCCCAGGCTGCTGCAGCTGTGGCAATCTCCTGATATTCCCTCCCACTCTTCAGCCTCCTGTTTGTTGGCCAAGCCCAGCTGGTTGTGCTGTGATTTCTGTTCTTTCATTCAGCTTTTTCTCCCTTTTTTCCCCCTCCTCTGTGCAGAGCCAGGCCAGCTCTGGGGAAGCCAGCACTCCATTCACAGTGAAACTTCGTGGGGCTCCCTCCAACATCACTGAGGCAAGTTTGGTTTCCCAGCTGGGAAGGAAGGCTCAGGGTTGTCCCAGAGTGTTCCTCTGCAAGATGTTTGCAGAGACTTTTCACTTCTCACTCCTTTGAGGCCTTTGTGGGTGATCAGGGCAACTTCTGAACTGTCTCTGTGCAGAGATCTGGGTGTTTTATTTATAAAAATCTAAGCCTATAACTTGCTGCTTCCTGTATCTGAGAATTATTCAAACAATTCTGATTCTTCCCACAGCAAAAAATTCGGGAATTTTTCTTCCCTCTGAAGCCAGTGGCAATCCGGATGGGGAAAAAGGGCCAGGGGAAGAATTCAGGTAAGAACTGTGTGTGAAAGGGGGGTGGGATCTGTGAGTTAGGGGACCTCTTGGTCACCCCTCTGCTCTTTTAGCCTGCATTTCCACATCCCTGGCTCGTGGCCTGATTCTTGGAGACCTTTCTGTGACTTTGCAGCTCTCCTGCCCTACTTGCTGGCCACAGGATGCCGTGGGCAGGGTAATGTTGGCTGTGCTCCCTTTGGAGTAGCAGCAGGATCTTTTTTTTTTATTGAGCTGCATCCAGAAACTTTATTCTAAACACCCCAAACCATGCCAAGGAAAAGCCTGTTCCCCTGGGATAGCTGCAGCAGCCCAGGGCACTGTGCTGATTTGTGGGAGCAGGTCCTTGGAGCTTTGCTCTGTGCTCTTTTCCTTTAATAGTCCAACATTCACCTTTTATTTGCTCTCAGAGGCACCTGTGAAAGCCTCCTCCAGCTGCTAAATAAAGTTTTTGTGATTTGTATATACAGAATAAGCTTTGAAAAGGCAGCTTTCCAGTCTGACATCATCATCATCTCCAGGCTGAAACTTTCCATGGCAGCTGAATGCTCTACCTATAAGAATCTATATTAAAGCAAGCCCAATTCACCCTTAATTACCCAATTAGTGGCTGTGTGTGTTCCCCACATGATGCTCAGTTGAACCTTCCCTTCCTCCAAGGTTACATCTTTGTTGACTTGAAGAGTGAAGCAGAAATGCAAAGGGCCTTGAAGCGGAAAAAAGAATTCCTGGGTAAGGGCTGTTTGTTCTTCTCCTTGTTCCAGCCTGGAGCTCAGCTGCTCAAGTGTTCCCTGCACAAGTAGCTCCTGTGATTGGAGTTTTTCCCAGGCACATGGGGATGTTGTTCCTTGGGATAAACCAGGTGCTGTGACAGGAGTGGAGTTTTGGGGCCCTCGTGTTTTGCCGTGTGCTTGAGGTGGCTCTTGTTGGGGTAAAAATAACAGTGCTGGAGTCCAGCTTTGTACAGACAGTGCTGCAAGGCTGGGCTGGAGCCCTTGGCTTGGCCTAACCCTTGGAGTAACTCCTGAAATTCTGTTTGCAAATATTGTGTGGGCTGGCACAGACAGCTGGGGCTCTCTGAAAGGAAAGGGGGGCTGGGTTGATACCCTGATTTTTATGAAGACTGACTCTTACAGCTCCCACCTCCCCCTTATTTTTGAGTCCTGCTCAGAGTCTGTGGGGCTGTAATTGTCTAACCCTGGGCTCTCTGGGATGCCTTAAGTTTTAGCTTTCACATTATTCAAATTCTGTACTGCATTAGTATATAACTCTGAACTTCATATCAAGTGTTAACAAGTTCTCCTCACAGTTTAGTCAGACAAAACAATCCTTTTCCAGTTCAGCCCCAAAAAGTATAAACAGCAGCAAATTGAGGAGAACAATCTGGGAGGATGGGATTTCACAGCCTGAAGCTGTAATTGGACAATTAACCCCAATATGTAAATGCACCAAAACCTATAAAAGTGTGAAACCTCATGACCTGAGCTTGGAGCCTTGGCTCTTGCACAGCCCAAGGTGTATCCTTTGAAGGCCTTTTAAATAAATACCTGCTTTATTCCTTTAACACTGCCTTGCCTGTGTTCTGGGCAGCCTCTCAAGGTGTCATTTGCACGTGGGTGTTGTTTGCTCATGGCCTTGGGAAGCACCCAACATCCCTCTGTGTTCTTTGGGTCAGGTGGACACACTGTGGAGGTGTCCCGATGCAGGAACACCCCAAAAGAAACAGTTCCAGCAAAACCTGAGCACCAGCCCTGGCAAAGGACACTGAGGGATGATGAGGAGGAAGAGGACTTGTCTGAATCAGGGAGACTCTTTGTCAGGAACCTGCCTTTCACCAGCACTGAGGAGGACTTGGAGAAGATCTTTTCAAAGTATGGTGAGTGTTTGCCACGGGACTGGAACTTGCAGGGCAATGTCGTTCCTTTGTCCAGAGGTGTTCCTGCTGGGTGGGAATGGTCAAAGCTCTGTGTCCCACATCTCTTGAACATGACCCAGCTCCCACATCTTTATTTTCTGGCGTGATTATGTGAGCCTGCTTGGCAGGAGGCTCCCTGCAGGTTAGAGGTGAACCCTTCAGATCCACTTGACATCCCAAACTTGGGGTGTCAATTTGAAGTTTCCCTCTTCTGCCTCCAAATTAAACACATTAAAGGTTCTCTTAGCATCCTGGGGCAGAAAGGGTGAGGCTGTGGATGAGTTTATCCCTGACTGAAGGTGAAGGCAGCTGCTCAGAGCTTGCCTGGTTTGTGTCACCTGTCAGAGCCCTTGGGCTGCTTGTGTTGGGCCCTCCTTGTCCCTCTGCAACTCCTGGCCCAGGCTGGTGTCTCCCCACCCATCCAGAGCTGCTCCCCTCATCCTTGATTGTGTCTGGGAGGTGCCAGTTCAGGGACATCTGTGACCACTGAGCCTTGCCTCCTGCAGGGCCCCTCTCAGAGATCCACTTCCCCATTGACAAACTCACCAAGAAACCCAAAGGATTTGCTTTCATCACCTACATGATCCCTGAGCATGCTGTGAAGGCCCTGGCAGAGCTGGATGGGCAGGTGTTCCAGGTACAGCTCTGATGCTTTTCCTCTGCGTTGGACTGCAGCTGCTGGGAATGCTTGGTGGGAATGGGGCTGAGAGTTTGCTTCTGGGCTTTGTTAAAAAGGGTTTGAGGGTTTCCTGCAGGTTCTTTTGGTAGAGTAGCTTGCTTTGAGCAGCTTTGCAGACACCAGAATCCTGGGGGAGGTGGGGAAGGAGCTCTGAGTGTCTCACACTGTGTGGCCACTTTGACTTGCAGTTGTGGCTCCTTTGGGAAGGAAAATTCCCTCCTTTCACTGACTGGGAAAGGTGCCAGGAAATTTCCTCCATGTGGATTATTCCAGAGCTGCTGGATCTCTCCTTCCTGTCTTGTAGGGCAGAATGATGCATCTTTTACCCTCCACCATCAAAAAGGAAAAAGTAGAAGATGGAGATGCAGAAGAATCTTCTTCCTACAAAAAGAACAAAGAGGCCAAGGACAAAGCCAACAGTTCCAGGTACAACACAAGCTGCCAGATTCCCAGGAATGCATGTGGGATCTTCACAGGGGCTGTGGAGATTCCCAGAGCTGATGAAGCATTTGCTGTGCAGCTCTGTTTCCTTTATCTCTCACCTCCCCAGCTCCTCTGCCCAAGTAGCTGCAGTAGCTCAGTGAGCAGCAGAAATTGAGAGGTTTGAATGGCTTTGGTGTGAGTTCCTTCTCTAATAAGAGTTAGTCTGGTTATGTAGTTCTTCAGGGGGTGGTTTCAGATCAATTGGGCCTTTCTTCTCCTCTGATTGGCCACCTGTAATTCTAGAGCTTGTAGAGGCTTTTTCTTGCTGTGTGACAAATCAGTTTCAAAAGAAAAATAAAAAAGAAATGGCTGATACTTTCTGTCTTGAAGGGAAAAGGGTGCAACCTTGCTTGTATGGGGTTTGTGGGTTTAGGAAACCAGTTGGAAAGGTGTGTTCCTCTGAGGCAGTAGCTGAGCTTCAGCTGCAGAGCTGTGCCCAGTGAGGTCTGGGGAGGCAGAGCTCACTGCCTGCACTGCTTCTGTTTGCACTCCAGTTACATCTCCCTCATCCTGTCCCTTCCCTAGGGAATTTCCACCCTTCTTTCCCTCTCCCTTCACCCTGGTGCTCAGAGCTGCTTTTTCCCCAGGATTATTGGCTGGAGGGCCCATGACTGACCCTGGCTGTGTTTTCTCTTGCCAGCTCCCACAACTGGAATGCTCTGTTCGTGGGGACAAACGCTGTGGCTGATGCCATGGCCCACAAGTACAATGCTGCCAAAAGCCAAGTGCTGGATGCTGTGAGTTGGGTTGGGATGGACCAGCTGGGGTGGGACATCACTTTCCTGCCCGTTTCTTTGTGGCCAGGGCCTTGTCTTGCACAGGAAAAGCCTCTGTGAATCCATGGGCACCACACAGGCTGAGGCCACATTCCATGGCATTCTGTGGGGTCTGAGCCTATTGATCCCTTCCTTCCCACTCTGCTTTCCTGTGGCTGAATTTTGCATTTCTACATAACTAGAACTTGGTGGGAATTTACACCCTAAAGCTCAGATCCTTCCTGGAAATCTCATTTTATTCTGGGACGTGTTTGAATTCCAGCAGCACAATTTCCAGGAGCTGCAGAGGAGCTGGAGCATTTTACCCTCCAGCTGCCTGCCACATTCCCTTTGCATGTGCTTCTGAGAGCAGCAGGTGACTGAATTCTTGCCTGCAGGAGAGCAAAGACAGCGTGGCAGTGAGGGTGGCTCTGGGAGAAACGGAGCTGGTCCAGGAAATCCGCCGGTTCCTCGTGGAAAACGGAGTCAGCCTGGATTCCTTCAGTCAGGTGAGAGGCCCAGCTGGAGGCACCAATGGAGATCCACCTCTTCTAGTCCTGGTGTTCTCAGCTCTCTTGGAAATGGGTAATTAAATCCTCAGCATCTTGCAGGATTGAACCCTCCCTGATGAGTTAGGAAATTATTGTATTTGCGGGGTGCCCCGTGGCAGGCAGGAATGATGAATGTGACTCCATGTTCTCAGAAGGCTAATTTATTCTTTTATAATATTATATTAAGGAATACTAAACTAACTAACTAAAGAATACAGAAAGGATACTTACAGAAGGCTAAAAAGATAATAATGAAAACTCCTGACTCTTTCCAGAGTCCCAACACAGCCTGGCCCCAATTGGCCAAAGAATGAAAACAACTCACACCAGAAACCAGTGGAACAATCACCTGTGGTTAAACAATCTCTAAACACATTCCACATATGAGCACAACACAGGAGAAGCAAATGAGGTTAAAATTGTTTTCCTTTTCTCTGAGGTTTCTCAGCTTCCCAGGAGAAATTCCTGGGCAAAGGCATTTTTCAGAAAATATGAATGTGACAGGAAATGTATCCATTTGAAAAGGCAGTGGCTCTCAGGATGAGTGAAATCCATAATATGATGGCATTAGGATGGTGGGTAGGGAAGGAGCCCTGTGGATCTGCAGCTGACACCTCCATCCATGAGATGTGGATTTTCCAGGGAGTGTTCCCTAAATGTCTGTCAGTCCTTTTGCATTGGGGAGAGGAGTGACACAGAGAGAGGGAGAGCAGAGCTTTGGAGATCTGAAATCTCCATTTAGAAAACTGCTGGATTTTCTCTCTTCCATGCCATATTTTTCCTTTCTTTCCCTGCTGGCTGTGTCAGGCTGCTGGTGAGAGGAGCAGGACGGTGATCCTGGTGAAGAACCTGCCAGCTGGCACCAGTGCCCTGGAGCTGGAGGAGCTCTTTGGCCAGCACGGGGACCTGGGCCGGGTGCTGCTGCCAGAGGGAGGCATCACAGCCATCGTGGAGTTCCTGGAGCCCACAGAGGCCAAGCAAGCCTTCACCAGGCTGGCCTACTCCAAGGTGGGAGCACTGCCTGGGGAAGGGGGTTTTGGTGAGCTGGGGAGCTGCAGGAGGGCTCTCCATGAGTGTGAGGGGCACAGGGAGTGTGAAAAGGTGTTATCCCAGAGGGACTCACCTTCCAAGATGTACCCTTTGGATTTAGGGAGGTGCCTGGTACAGCAGAGCAGGGCTCAGCCTGCAGAGGATGCTGGAGAAGGGGGCTGTCATACAGCTGGAGGGTTTTGCAATCCAGGAGTGACCCATATAAGGCTGGATCCTTTTGTAACAGAGGGTTTAGGCTCTGGTCCTCTAAGGCTGGATCCTTACCTGACAGAGTTTAGACTCTGTCCTTGTAAGGCTGGATCCTTCTGTGGCAGAGAGTTTAGGCTGCATCTTGTAAGGCTGGATCCTTTTGTGACAGAGTCTAGCCACTTGCAAAGGTTACTCAGCTTTTCCACTGCTGTTAAAGTAGAGTTTTTCCTTCAGGCCTTGCCCTTCACTCCTCATTTCTCTCCTGTCTTCCCTTCACAGTTTCATTCTGTGCCCTTGTATCTGGAATGGGCTCCAACGGGGGTTTTCCTCAGCCCAACCCCTCAGGAAAAAAAAGCTGTGGTTCCAGGAAAGGAGGGTGAAGCAGGGCTGGCTCCAGGTAAGAACTCTGGCTGACTTGCTGGGGCCTCTGTGTTTCTCTGGGGTTGTGTCAAGCCCCAGAAATGTTTTGTCTGGGTGAGGCACCAGCCCACTGTGAGGGCTGATCTTTCCTCCCTAAATACACCACCTTTCTCCCCATCCCTAAACTCCCCCACAGTTTGAGTGGTAAGCTCCCCCAAAATTTGGCTTTGTTGCATCTTACAAAGTTGGGTTTATTCTTCTTGGTTCAGGTGAAGCTATAAAAGACTCAGAGGAAGCAGCAGCAGAGGAAGAAGAGGAGGAGGAGGAGGAAGAAGAAGAAGAAAATATTCCTGGGTGTACCTTGTTCATCAAAAACCTGAACTTTGCCACCACAGAAGACACACTGAAGGAGGTGAGCAATAAGGACACAGTGTTTAAAGGATTTCAGCTGCAGCCAGTGTGATCTGGTGGGAGATGAGAGAGCACTGGGTTCTACTGGGACTGGGAACATCACTCCAGGTGTCAGATAAGACAAATGCATCTGGAGCTGGTTTTGTGGGGTTTAATTCCACCTAGAGACAGGTGGAGGCAGTAGGAAATCTTCTAACAGAAATCTACTGAATTTTCTGATTTGCCATGTTTTCTGTAATGCTCCTCCTTGGGACAGGCACTGCTGCAGCTCTGCCACTGCTTGGTGTGTGAGAGGCAGTGAATGAATAAATAAATGATGATTTCTGAATGTGCTTTTCCTCTCAGCTTCTGCTGACAGTGCTGCCTTGTGCTGCTTCACCTCAATAAGCACTTGGGAGAGAGAGTGGCATTCCTGGAGTTATGTGGGGTGGTAATACCAAAATAAGGAAAAGCAGCTGGAATTTCCCATCTCTGGCACTTCTTGTAGCTGTGTAAAATGCCACATTCCATGGCCAAGCATCCTGGACCTGTGAGTGTGTGTGGAGACTCTGCTCCAGCTGTGGACAAATAAATACCCAGAGCAGGGCTGGGACTTGTCCCCTTTTCTTTTTCTGGCTTTACAAGGGAGTAAAATAAATAGTTTGCTACCCTCTAGCCCCCATTTTTGGGAAGAGCTGTGTTCTAGGGACATCACAGGCAGCACCCACCCTTAAGGCCTCTATTTGGCTGAGGGCATCTTGTAATCCAGAGTGTTCCTCCAGAGCCACCTCAGATCTCTGCACTTTCTGAGGGGCTGTGGAAGATTTCTGGGAACACCTGTCTTGGTACCTTTCAAACTCTGTGTGTGTGTATTTGTGCAGGAATAATTTGATGGGGAAAGGCTCAGCTGCAGTGCTGGGGGAGGTGGGGCTGTGTGGCAGAGTGCCACGCTGGCAGTTGAGTTGCAAGCCTGTGACAAAGGGAACTGAATCACGTGTCCAAATTCCTTGCAGACATTCTCCAAAGTGGGAGCCCTGAAGAGCTGCACAATATCCAAGAAGAAAGACAAAGCAGGTACTCTAGATGTTGCTGTTCAATTCCTTCCCTCTGCTGAGCTGAGGGCTCAGGTGTGGCATTGCTTCAGCACTCATCTGGCTGAGCATTTGTGTTCCTGCTGGCAAATCCTCAGTGCTTCCAGAAGTGTTCCTGTGGAAATGGCTGCAAGCAGCAGCCAAAGCTTCCCCCAGGCTTGGGTCTAGAAGGTTAAACTCCATTGTGGGATTTGTGGAGATGTGGCCTTCTCTTGAGATCTTGAGATGGGAGAAGCCAAACTCCTTCAGGATCACAGAGGAGAGTGGGATGCAGGCTGACAGGAGCCAGTGCCCTGTGATGATTAAGTCCTGCATTATCCTGCAAATGGCCAGATCCTCAAGGATGCCTGGCTGAGAGCTGTGCTGAGTGGGCTGGGTTTGCCTTCTCCCTGCCAGCCCTGAGCCCCCCCAGGCTGCAGGGATGAGTGGCTGTGCCTGTTGTTGGCTGCTCTCCCTTCCCAAGGAGTTGGATTGAAGCAAGCACTGGCTGGAGGGGCTGGGGCTTCTCCCTGGGACCTGCACAGCTTTGTGGCATTTCCCCTTGACAGAGCTTCCTTGATGTGATATTTAAAAACTCAGATCTGCTGGGAGATAAAAAAATAAAGTGAATTTTTCAGTTCCGCTCATGGGTCTGAGCAGGCAGCACCAAGTGTGTGCTGATCTTGTAGCACCTGATCCCTTCAGGCACTGGGGGTCATCTCTACACTCTGCCACTGCTGAGGCTCTGAAATGGAAAATGGGGTGTTGTTTTCTCTCCTCATTATTAATTGTCCCTTAATTATGGCTGCTGTGTTGGGCAGCATGTTGCTCAGGGGTGTGGTGGGACTGCAGACCTTTGCTGGGCAGGGAGGGGAAGGATGGGAAGGATGGTTCTCCTTTGTTGTGCAAGTGGCAGCTGCCCACTCACTCCAGTTAATGGGATGTCTGTCCCACAACAGGATCTCTTCCCCTGATTGTGACCAGCAGTTGCTTTGCAGTGTTTTGTTTAAGGAAGTTGCACTGAAATGATGCAAAGCAAAACGTTGGTTTTGTGTGCAGTATCTCTTATCCCCTCTTTGCATCGGCACCAAAACCAGCTGGTCCAGTGTGGGAATCCACAAAATCAGCGGGTTTTGGGAAAGCTGCAGAAGGCAGCCCTCAGAGACAGCAGAACTGTGATTGCAGCTAAGCAGTAGCCATGAGATTGGGCAGCAGAAAAATGATTTAAAAAAGTAGAAAAGCAAGGACAAATAGAACAATGGCCTGTGTATTAATTCTTGTCTGAATAACTCCCTAAGCTACAGAAAAGTTTATCTAGAGAGATATTAGGAAGTTTTAATCTTAATAATGGAGCTCTGTGCATTGTGTTTTAAGGCTTACAAGCAGGTATTGTATTTGAAATAAGCAAGCATTGTTTTAACCAAAGGTACAGGTGCTTATAGTGGTTGGATGGAACTACTGTCAATGTGCTTTTGCTTTGTGGGATTGGGCAAAAAACTTATAAAGTGAGTTGTAACATGAAGCTCTTGGTCTGCTGCCTGGGATGTGAGCTGCTGGCATCTTCCCATTGCCATAACCATGGAATGAGAGTGATGCTGGAAAATAAACCAGCTCAAGGCAGTTCCTGGCAGTCCTGTCCCGTTTGTGATCTGTACACAGACCCCAGCTGGTGACAGTCCAGAGCAGAGCCTTGCTCAAAAAACTCAGCCAGGGGTGCTCATGAGACCAGCCATGGACAGGCTGGCCCTTTGCATGGGATGTTAAGCTTTTGTCCCCCACAATTTTGGCAATCAGTGCTTGCTCCTGGTTTGTTTTTATATCTGATATCATCACTGCTTTCTTACCAAGCCCCCTGTCTCTCCTGCCAGGCACTTTGCTTTCCATGGGCTTTGGCTTTGTGGAGTACAAGAAGCCAGAGAGTGCCCAGAGAGCCCTGCGCCAGCTCCAGGTGAGCCTGAGCTGCCCCCCTGCAGTTCTCTCCAGAGATTGGCACTGCCAAATGCACCTGGGGATGTCAGGGCTGAGGGTTGCACTGCACAGGTGGAGGAGCCTCTAAAATGGGCCAGGGTTTGGAGGGAAGAAGCTTTGTAAAGAGAGAAGTGTGTTTCTTAATGCTGATCCAAGGTGGAAATTCAGAAAATGTACAAGAATTGAATTTTCATGAGTTTTCCTGTCAGGTGCAGACCCAGATATCCCTCACAGAACAAATACTGATTAATGTTAATTTAGTGCTGCTTTGACTTCTAATTCTTCTATATATTTATTTCTATTAATTATATATATATTTTTTTTTTTCCTGCTGTTTCTTTGTTTGCACTCCCAGGGCTGCACTGTGGATGGCCATAAGCTGGAAGTGAAGCTGTCAGAGAGAGCTGTCAGGTGAGGCTCACCTCTCCCCTCAGTGACATTTCAGCTGCAATAATCCTTGGGAGCTTCTTCCCCAGCACCTGCATCCAGGAGGGCTCCAACTGTTGAACACAACAGCCTTTGCTCTGCTTTACTGACTCAGTTTTGCTTGAAAGGAAAAAATAAAAAGGGGACTGAGCTGAAGTGGGGCCCCAAAAATGAGTCCAAAGTGAGAACCAGGCAGAGTTTTATTCCCTGCTCAAGGAAAAATCCTCTGCTTTGGTGGCAGCTCAGGCAGCACTGTGATTTCCAAAGCGTTTAAAAAGTTCTTGGAAAGAAATCTTTGAAGTATTCTATCTGCTCATCTGAGAAAAGAAGAGCTTAAGAATAATATTCTGATCAAATCAAGACAAAACCAAGTTTCTTGCTTGAAATAAAAGTTTGGATTTAGCTCCTTTGCTCTGGGCAATCAGGCACAGAGGAGAAGGTTACCTGTGGGTGAATTTATTTGGAATTAGCCTCAGTTCTTAGGGATTCCTTCCTAGTTCTTACTCAGCACAGAATATTCTAACTGTAAAGCTGCAAATTAATCCAGGTATTTGAATGTTGGCACCTAACACTGTCATTCAGACACTCTGGAAACCCTACTGGAAGTGACATCTGTTAAACATCAAAATTTGTTTGAAAATCTATGGTTCCTGGGGACCATAGGCAGTGTGACAGCTCCTGTGTCTGCACTTTGTATTTCAATTCTTTCATAAACCATTTTTATCCAGTTTGATTTTGAAAATCCCTTCAGCAGGTATCCAGGCCACAATGGGAAGTGCTTTGCTTCATGGAATAAGCTGCTGTCTTTTGTGTTAGGTAAATTCTGACCTTGTCCAAATGGAATACAATTCCAGAGGTAAAAAAAAAAAATAAATTAATAGTCTGCTACAAAATTTAATGTACTGTTTTATAAGCCAGGAAGAAAAATAATCAAAATTAGCTTACATTAAGCTAATTTTTTAAAATATATTCATTAATGCATTCTCCTAACAATTAAAGGGTAAGATTTGGTGATAAAACCCAAGTAAGTGGCAAATGTGAGATGAGGACCTGAACTGGAGCAAGATGGGCTATTTCATTTCCAGATGTAGAATTTTAGGGTGTTTGAAATTTGATCCTTCTTGGTGTCCTGTGTGGCATTGCCACTGGCACAACCCAGGATGCCAGTGTGAGCTGGTTTCTCAATTTTCCACGTTCCAAATCCTGAGGGAGCCACAGTTCAAAGGGGCTTTGCTGCTCCCTGCTCTTCACCTGCCCTTCCTGTTGCCTTCCAGGCCTGCTGTGAAATCAGCCAGGAAGAAACAGACTGCCAAGAAGCAGAAAACTTCCAAGATCCTGGTCAGAAACATCCCCTTCCAGGCCACTGTCAAGGAAATCAGGGAGCTCTTCAGGTAGGAAAGTGCTTTGTAGGGTCTGTGGGTCACTCTGGGGTGGAGCTGCTGTGATTTTCATATACAGGGAATTTCTCACTTTGTGAATATTGTGAACTTTTTCTTGTCTTTGTGGAAGAAAACAGGGATTTTGGGATCACCTCTGTGTTCTCTGTGTCCTCAGCCTTTTGTGCTGTGATTTCAGCCTTGTTCCATCCTGAAAAATGAGTGGAACTTTGTAAAAGGAAAATCATCTTTGCTGCTCCCAGGACAAGAATGTTTTGCTCACTGCCCCAGGCCGTGGTCCCTGCTTTGCTCTTGGTGTGCAGGAATTGTTGATTTTTCTGCCAGAGGATATTATGTTGGGTGGGAGGTGGCCTCTGTGAGCTTGTCTTAGCAGAAGTTGGGTGCTTTTGTCACATTTCTGGGGCATTTCTTTCCTTAACCCTTGAAAACCTGCTCAGACCATGCAGTGCAAAGCCCCTGGCAGGGATTTTTGTGTTTCCCTGTGTTGATGGAATTGCACCTCCTTTATTTGTGTGAAGATGTGGCTCCTGTGTGGCTGGGAGGCTGCTCCCTTGCAGGCTGTGAGGGATGAATTCCAGGGATTCATTTGGGATAAATTCCAGGGATTTCACTAAAGGCAAAGCATGACTTGGCTGTTGGACAGGGGTGTGATGATGGTCACAACGACGAGATGCCTCTAGAAGAGCAAAAGGTTTCTCTTGAAGCATTTTGCTTCAATTCTGCCCTGAGGGATTCAGGCAGAGCCCCTGGGCTGCCAGTGCCATGCTGAGTTTCCTCAGCACGTGGAGCTCTGCTAATTTAAATCCCAACACTCCCAGCCAGAGCTGTGACCCTCGTAAAGCTGGAGCCAGCAAAGCCGGGGCTGAGGTGAAGTTCAAGGCACTGGGAGGGTTTGTACATCACAAGCACAGAGCCTGTGGGGGGTTTTTGGTGTGGGATTTTTCCCTCCTGTCTTGTCTGGCACCTCAGAGCTGTGGAGAGGAGGGGCAGGGGAACATCTGATTGATTTTGCAGCTTCCAGCTGGTGACAGCGCTCTCAGAGCATCCCTTTCATTCACCTGGGATGTTCAGAGCTGGGTTTATCCTCAAAACAAAAACCTGCAGCTTGGGGGGGGCATTGCTTTCTCTATTGCCATCCCTCCTGTCCTCTGGAGCAGCCCAAACCAGGCACACCAGAGCAGTGCCCTGCACCTCACCCTCCTGGATTGCTTTGTTTGTGCCCTTCAATCAGCTGCCTTTGCTCTGGAGCGTTGGGCTTGCTCTGCATTTAGGAACCTGCCTCAGTTTGGCTTTTGTTAGGGATTTACTGGCAATGGCAAGCAGTCCTGTGGCAGTGGAAGGGCTGGCAGGGCTGCAGGGGGCACTCTTAGCCTGCCCAGGAAAGCCAGCCTGGGGACAGCAGGGGACAGCCAGCCTGGGGACCACCAGGCCACTCAGCCAGGCATCACCACACAGGGTGACAGCCCCAGGTTTTACAGGATGAGCATCTTCCCTATTGTTTCCCCTGCTCCAGAGCCACCTTCCAGCCCTGCAGCAGGAGAAAAATAAAGAAATATTAATTTCAAAATAAATAAATATTAATTTTAAAATAAATATTAAATTAGGAATAAATATTAATTTATAAGTGTGTGGTTTTATTTTCTGTACACACACATTATCTATATCCACACAGAATCTATATATATGTATGCATTACCCCAGAAAAATACACAGATCATGCCAATATTGTTCAAAAAATATCTATAGCACATTATATGTGGTTAGATATATTTATTTTCCCCCAAAACAAATATTTCCATGTTCTGAGCTTTTTCAAGGAGCTCAGTCCCCGTTCTCAAACAGCCCCACAGGAGCTTTAGGTGGCACTGGAACAGCAAACCAAGGGAGCTGGGTGTTCTGGAGAGTCAATTTTTCAAGCTGCTGTACCTGCCCAGCTCTGGCAGTTCAGAGATCCCTGCCCTGGCTGGTTTTACACTTTTGGATCTTGTTTTTTTATGAAGCCATCACTGAAATTTTCAGCCTTGCCCTGCACCACTGCCCGTGTTCCTACAGCAGCCTGGAGGGACTTCATTCTGGAATCTGGGGACAGCAGGCTCTGTTCCCTGGACTGGAGGAAGGTGGTGCTTAATTAGGGTGTTTGAGGGGAGCCAGGAATCCTCTGATCAACGTCTCAGATCCTCTGCCTGCAAAATAATCCTATTTTAGCAGTTCCACAGGCCTCAGGTGCTCCCTGCTCCCAGCCCAGCCCCGTGGCTTTGCTGGGGGGTGACACTGGCTCAGAGCATGTCCTGCCACGTTCTCCTGGAGGTTCTGGCCTCTTTGCACCCTCAAGGGATTTATTTATCTTTTTTTTTTTAAGATAACACCTATCTTCTTCAGAGGGAGAACTGCTGTTCAATTATAGGGGCTGCTTTTGGGCGAGGTGTGAAGATTTAGCTTTTGTGGGTGTGTTTTTTTCACCCATTTTTGTTCTTGATTAGATCCTACTCTTCTCTTTACTACCTGGAAAAATAACAAAAGGTAAATGGTGCTTAGTTCTTTGCAAAGAGCCACAGTTAGGGGAGGAGAGACAAAGGGATTGCTATCCCATGAAGGCTGCTAATTCTAATTTTTCCTACCAAACTGTGGGGCTTTTATGGCAAGACTTTTTTTTTTTTTTTTTTTCAAAAGGAACTCTAGATGTGGCAAGCTGAATTGGAGATCTGTGAAAGGCCACGTTTTCACAGATTGGAGCCCTGGCAATTTCTGAAAATTGGGCTCCTTTAAGAATCTATCACATGAGATCCATGCAGCCTTCATTGGGAGTTCCAATTAACTCTTTGTTTCAGAGCATCCCCTTGCACCCTCCTCCCCTCTGGCTGCACCAACTCCATGAAAATGGAAAATCAGGCTGTTTTGCAAGTGGTTTATAATGTTTTGAGGAGATGGGGGTTTCATTTTCCTCAAAAAATGAATGATAAAATGTAGAAAAACACTTCTTAAAGGATTCCTGCCCAATCCAAGGCAAGCTGGGGGATGGACTCAGTCCAGGGTGTGCTTGGAATTTGGCAGAGCTGCTGCTCATCCCACCAAAGGATGGAGTTTTTGGAGGTGTGTGTTTGGGGGATGAAGTTGTTTCTTCTCTTTTTTTTTTTTTTGCAGGATATATTTGAGAACTTAGAATTTCGGTTTTATCTTTGATTTCTCTGGAATTTGCAGCAATTGTTAGTTCCAGCCCTGCCCTGCCAGTTAGCTGAGGAGATCAGGACTCAGTGTGGAAGGTGGTTTATCATCCCTCTGGCCATCTCTTGCCTGCACCTGCAGGAACTGCAGTCAAACACGTTGCACAAAGCTGTTAAATCACAAAATTCTCATCAGCTGGGAGGCTGGGCTTTAGTTTGCCTAAAGAAGCAGTGAGCAGAAGAGCAATTGAAAGGTATTGCAGGGCAGAGAGCAGGTTATCAGGGGCACTCATCTGCACAGCCTGACTTTCCTACACAGAAAGTAACACTGCTTCTTGCAAAGACCTTGGGGGTGGGTGTCTCTTTTAATTTTAATTCCTTTGCTGACTGTTTTCTTTGTTTTGACAAAGACATGGCATTTATTGCATCTGGCAAAGCAAATGTCTGGGCCTGATGAGGAGGAAAAAGAACTATTCCTTCTGATGGAGGGGAAAAGTGAAGTGGGACAAGACTTGGGAGTCAGCCCCTTCTGAGAGAAGGAAAAAAATCTCTGCAGGGAGATGCAGTGGATAAACTGGCAGAGAGATTTTTTTTATTATTTTTTTTAAGGCAGTCTTTATGAAGTTAATTTTATAAGATGATGCCTTTCACTTCTTCTGACCTATTATAATAAAGTGTAGTTACCAGAATGGGCTTTTCATTTCCCATTATAAAGGACACGGTGGGATAATGAATCCTTCTGCCAGACATGCTTGCTGTTCACACCTTTCTCCCAGTAATGGAGTCTACATGACTGGAGACAATTTCTCCTTCCCCTGTTGAAGATGTGGAAAATCTGTGCTGGTGAAAGACACAAGAAGAGAAAAAAAAATTGAGGAAAAACATGTGAGTTTGTTAAGCAAGTGTTGGGCAGAGTTAATTAGAGCATTCCATGCAAACAGGATGTCCAGTGCTGCCAGGATTGCTGGGTTTCACTTTTAAAACCTCAAATGTTGTGCTAGAAATGACTCAAAACTGATTGCTGCTGCTTCTTAGCTGCTTGAATTTTGTCTCCACGCTGTCCCCCTGCAGGCAGTGGCCCAAGGGCTTGGGGACAGCTGCAGAAGTCCCTGGGGGCTGTGAGGGGCTGCAGGTGGTTGGTGCTGGCACATCTGGGGCAGGACAGAGCTGCTGCTGTGGCAGAAGGAGCAGGGGAATGAATCCCTGAGCTCCCCTGCAGTGCTGACACCTCTGCTTGTCCCAGGGTGCTCTGCTTGCCAGAAGGGAGTGCCCAGAAATGAATTTTGGAGAAGCAGAAACCCCTGGGGAAGCAGACCAGGGCTTGGGTCCCTCCTTGCTGGCCTCCCCTGAGGACTGGAAGGGCTCTGGAATTGCAGGAGGAATTGGAGGGCACGGGCTGAGCTGGAAACCTGCACAAACAGCACTGGCAGCAGGGAGCAGAAGGTGTTTCAGAGGTGTAGTGGCAGCTGGAAGGTGTCTCTGAGTTTGATGTGGTGCTGAGTGGGTCACCACACCATGTTCTCCAGGAAATTGGTGGGGCCATGAGCTCTCCAAAGCCTCCCCAGGCCCCTGCTCCAATGCCAGGGGTCACCATGTGCTGCTTGGCATCCCAGCACACCTGTGCCTGTGCTCTGGGCTTTCCAGCACAGGGCTGAGTTCCCAAGCCTTGTTTTAGCCTGTCCTTTGGGGATAGCAACATTTCAGGGCTGCCCATGCTGGGAGCTCTGGGCCAGGGCTGCTCCTGAGGGTGCTGGCACAGGGGATGTGGTGCCTGTGTTCACATCCAGCTCCTCCTTGGAATGCCAGGGCTGTGCTGGGCTGCTCAGTGTCTGCCTGGTGCCTCTGGGGGTGCAGGATGCTCCCCTGGATTGGGGCTTTTCCTCCTCTGTCACCCATGGGCTGTGGGGTCCCACCCTTGCTGTGTGAAGGTTCTCACAAGGATTGCACCTTTGGGGATGTGTTTGTTGAGTTTAGTTTTGGATAAAAGGAGCCTGGTTGATGGCTCCCTGTGTCCTGGCTGAAGGGCTCAGCCCCACTGTTGGCTGTCAGTCTGTCTTTGCTCTGCCAGGGGAACACAGCACATGTGGGGCTGTTGGACAGAGTCCAGAGGAGGCCCCAGAGCTGATGGAGGGGCTGGAGCCAGGCTGGGAGATGCAGGAGAGAAGGTTCAGTGACACCTCAGAGCCCCTTGCAGTGCCTGAAGGGGCTCCAGGAGAGCTGGAGAGGGATTTGGGACAAGGGACAGAGGGACAGGACCCAGGGAATGGCTCCCACTGCCAGAGGGCAGGGCTGGATGGGATCTTGGGAAAGAATTCCCCCATGAGGGTGAGAATCCCCTGGCACAGGCTGCCCCTGAGCCACCCTCTGCTCCTCCAGCCCTGTGGGCTGTGTGCCCTGGATGTGTTGCACAGGAAATTACAGAGTGCAGGAGCTTTTTGGGAGGCAGCTTGCAGGAATGTGCACCAGGAATGCAGGGATCTGCTGGGCTGCTTTATTTCTCTATTTCAAACAGCATAAATTAAACTCATTTTATTTTTTTTTCCCCTTCCTCTTCTTCAAATCTTCTCCTTGTGTGCTGGAAACCCAAACACAGCAGAATTGGGTTGATATTCAGAGCCCAGAAATGGAAGTGGCCACTTTAATTTGGCCACTCTCCAAAGAGAGCCATGGGGTGGGGGAGAGGGAAATGGGTTTGCAGTGCTGTTTTTCAGTTTGAATCATAAAGGTGTTTAACATAGATAAGGAAATGTTTAACTCTGTGTTATCTTGGCAAAGTTGCTTTAAAAGGTGGCTCTTCCCAAGAGCAGAAGGAAGATTTTCTTTTTTCAGCACATCCCTTTCCTGGGTTTGAATATTCATTACATATTTGATTTTTATATTTATTTTTCCCCCTTTTCTGCTCTCCACATACTCCAGGTCCCTTTTCTGCCCACCCAACACCTGGATTTTGTCCTGTGCAAATGAAGGGAATTTCTGGGCTGCTCTCTCCTGACTCCTGCCACCTCTCTCCAGGGCATCCAGCCGAGCTTCCCAAGGGAACTTTAATTAGTTTTCCACACAAATTCCTCAGCTCAGCAGCGTGGAGGGGCTCAGGGAGGTGGAGTGAGCTGGGGAAGGGGCTGCTTTTGGAATGTCTTGTTCAAATGCCACTCTGGGGTTCTGCTTTGGGCTTTTTGCCATTTTTTCAGTGCAAAAGAATTTCAGATGTGGGCAGGTGGTTCTCCATAGGGAGAAAACTAAAGCCTGCTTGTGCTGTGTCCTGGAAATCACCCACTCAGGGTTCTTAGGGTTACAAGGTGTCTTTTTGTCTGAATTAAGAAGAATATGCGTGTGTCTAAGAAAGGAAAAACATGGGATTTCTCTTTTTTTGCCTTATATTGTGGCCAGTTCTTGTTCATTCTCAGAGTTGGCCCTTTGGGGGCTGGCAGCTGGGGCACTGCACAATCTAGAACATTGAAATTCCACTGGACTAACTTTTGAGCTTGTGTCTCAGCCTTTCATCAAGGTACAGTCAAGATGATTATCTCCTTGCTCTTAAAATTCCTCTGTCTGTTGGATTTGTTAACTGCAGGTCTTTGCTGGTGATGCTGATCCATCCATCCCCCCCTGCCTTTCACTTGTGTGGGTATTTTTCAGTCTCACTTCACGAGAAGGTCCTGAACAAGCCTCTAATGAATCACAGCTTTCTCCTCACGATGACATCGTGTCCTTTATTTGCATCTCTGTTTGCATCATTATTTTTTTAACCTCATGCCTGCTGCAGCCTTTCTCCCTCTCCCAATCTGGGAGATTTTCAGCCTTGGGATGTGATTGCAATTAAAGCCCTTCCATTCCAGAGTCTCTCACCTCCCCTGGGGCAGTGCCTGTGCCCAAGGCCTTTGAACTCTGCTGGCTTCTGCAGCTGCTGGCACCAGCAGCATTTCTGTCTGCACCTTGTTTTTCCTGAAGAAATCAAGTTAAGGCAGATCAGGATGACCATCTGTCTTCTCACCTCTCTTTCCTCCTCCCCCAGCAGTGTCCTGAGCACTTCCAGGCATCTGGCACAGGACAGGAGATCTTAAATTTGCTGCAATTAAGTCCAGGGAGAAGCTGCTGAGCCTCATCCTCTGAGGAAGGTGCTGTTGTGGGACTGACCCTTACCAGGCATCCAGGGATTCACATCAGCTGCCTGTGAAGATGGGATGGTTTTTCTGCCCATATTCCCATTTATTAGGTACCAGGGGAGCTGGAAAACCACTTTTTGTTCTGCTCCCCATCAGTGATCTCTGCACATCAGGCTGTCCCCTCGTGGGTGAACTCTGGGCCTTGCCCAGGGCTGTTTGAAGGACAGCCTTGGGTCTTCTTCAGCCCCTCATTTTTTTGGAAATCTCTTTGTGAAACCTCACTTGAAAAAGCAGGAATATTGACTTTTCCAAACCCAGGAGTGCCAATCTCAGCATCTCAGCAGGCTGGGGCTGCTCACAGGCAGCACCACTGAGATCTGTGCCAAAATCCACCCTGCAAATCCCATTTCAGGTGTTCTCCATGGCCCTTCTCTACTTCTCTTTAACCCAGCTCTTGCTCTTCCCACTCTTTGATGCCATGCCAGCAGCTGAGGGGTTAAAAGAGTCTGGGGGGGGGGGTGAGGGGGTGGGGATGAGGTGTTTCAGCTGCTCATTACTCACTGCCAGCTTCCCCCAAAATCATATTAATTTCACGCTGTCACGCAGGACTGCGCTGTCTCTGCCGGCAGCAGCCAGGAGGGTGACAGGGCTGGGGGGAGCGTGGCTGCCCCTCATCCCCACCATGGCTGCCTTTCTGGGAGCTCTCTGGTGCCTCTTTCCTCACCCAGGTGCCCGCCCAGGTGGGGCTGGGGCCGCTCACCTTGCAGGGGGATGTGGGGAGCGCCGTGCGCTGCCTCCCGATGATCATTTTCCACCCCGCTGCTTGTGCAAAAACCCCATGAAATTGGGTCTGCTGCAGCAGGGAGGTCTGGAGGAGGGAGGGAGGGAGGGAGGGAGGGGAGCTGCCAGTCTGCCCTGCCCTACCTGTGCTCAGCAAGGATGCTGCTTAAAAGTTGCTTTTTAACCACTTGCCTCCCTTTCCTAAGGCCAGCGAGCACAGCCCAGCTCTGCCTGTAAAGATGGAGCTGCCTTTGCCTCCTGTCTGATTTCTCCCCCTCTTCTGCTGTTTGCTCAGTGCATCTGCCAGAGCTGTCACCTCTGCAAGGACTTACTGCCATCAGCAGGGCCTCTGACAGCTCCCACACAAGCTCAGCATTGCTGAGTCCATCCTAGCTGAAGCTCACTCTCCATGGCAGACATTCTGCTCTGTCCCTGCCATTTGGGTTGTTCTTACCTTTGTTCCACATCTGTGCTTGCATTTTTCTTTTTTTTGTGGTTGGAAGGATGATCCCTTCCCCTTTTCTCTCATTATGGCCACACTTCTTGGAGCTCTTGGCAGGGGGGTTGGACTCAGATGATCTCCAACCCAAACTATCCAGGGATCCTGTATCTGTGTCCTCTTCATCCTGCACTTTCTGAGATGGGTGGAGAGCAATGAGCCTTCCATGAAATGGAGTGGGAACATCATCACTGAACCCCATGGTGGCTCAGGTAGTGCTTGCACCAATCACTCCCTGTCTTTTGGGACTTTTCCAGGTGACCTGTAAAGACAAATCCCACTGTGCAAAGTGGCCTCTGAGCTTTGCTGTGGCCATGGCAGGTTGGCAAGGGGTGACCAAAGTCCTGGAGCAGGAGGAGAGCCACCATTGTAGCTTGGGCAGGAGCCACACCTCCAGTTTTGGGCACAGGATGGGTAAATTGGACTGTTAGCAGTGAAAAGCCACCTCTGCTCCCAGGGAGCAGAAAATGGGATGTGCTGTGTCTGGAGCGTGGTGGCTCCCAGCCTGCCTCACCAAGGAGCTGCTCTGTGCCTGCTTTTAATGCTTTGCCTTGTTCTGAGTCCTGGCAGGTGTCACATGTGGCCAGCCTGGGCTCTGGGGACAATCCTGAGCTCGGGAGACCTCACAGCCTGGTTGTGTTTGAGCCTCCAGCTCAGCTCCATGTTCCCGCTGCGCCTGCGTGCATTTGATCTCCCCTCTGTGTTTCTCTGTTCCCCTGATGAAAATAATTAATCAGGTTATTTTTCTAAGTCATCCTGCAGCTTTACAGGGACGAGACTTAAATAAGGATTCTCTTTAAAGCAGTGCTGTGTTAAAATAGCTGTGTGTCTATAAATATCTCATTGCTTCTATATTTATTCCCCAGCTCAGTGCAGGAGGTTCTACAGCTGAATATAAGATATTTCTTTATTTTTTGGATTGTTGATGCAGCTGGTATCTTAACAGCAAGGCTGCCTTCTCCAAAGGATGCCCTGGGTACACCTTTGGGTTTCTTCTGTGTTTCCTAGTTGCTAGTTGTACAAATTTCCTCTTGTCTTTGAAAGGAGCTGACTCATAAAAATCCTCCAGGAGCAGAGATTTGCACCAGACCCTCCTGTGAGCACTATTTTTAGCATAACTTTTTCTTTTTTTTTTTTTGACCAGAGCTGCACTCTGATCAGGATTTTCAAAAGAGCCCAGGAGAGATAAATCCCCAAATCTCAGCTCTGTGGGAGCTGCAGGTTCCTTTGAAATCCTGACCCTCTGGTGATTAGGGCAGTGACTTGGTGGCTCCTAAGCCCTGGTCCTGCAAGGTGCTGCGTGCTGGGAGAATTGTGGCTTAGGAGTGTGAGCTCTGAGAAAGGCTTTGCAGGCATTGGAGGCTCTTGTTGGAGGCTGTGCAGGGATTGAGATTCCCTGAGGGCTGGGATAGAGGGGTCTATAGGTGACTGCTGCATTTGTACATCTCAGCTGCCAGGGGAGCAGGGTTTGGCCCTGGTGTGCTCCAGGGAGGTGATGTGGGGGAAGATGTCCTGATAGAGCTGGTCCTTTCTCCACCAGGCTTGAATATTTTTGTCTCCCCCAGCAAAAAATTTAAAAAAAAAAAAAAGTAATTAGTATTAGGAGTTACTAGTATTACTAGTAGGATTAAGAAGGAAGATGTTGGATAGGTGAAATGAAGGGATTTGAGAGTGACAGCAGAGGGGACAAGAGCCCTGCTGTGACCAGAACCAGCTCAGAGCTCTGTAAGATTGCCCAAGAGAAGAGAAGCAACAACAAAACCTGAATAATATTAAAGTGGGATTTTCCACCTCCATCCTGGTTTGGGGTGACCTCTTCCATCACACACCCACCAGTTATCTTAAAATCCTCAAACTCTTTTGGGGTGGCTTTGAACTCCCCAACTCTTGTCAGTGTTCAAGTTGAGCAGTGCTGCTTGAACCCAGGGCTTCCTAAAGCTTGTGGTGTTCCCTGTGCCAGCTCTGCCCCTTCCCCTGGCCCTTAGGAACTGGAATTGTAGGCATTGAGGTGTGAAATTTCAGGAGGAAATCTGTTCTGCTTTCATCAGACAGTGAATCATCGTTGTCTTTAAAGCACGGAAATAAATGTGGAGAATAGGCAGGTGTCTTCTCCTGGAGGTGTCAGTGAGTCCTGGCTGCTTCTCCTTGATGTCACCAAGTCTAAAATAGATTTATGGCAAGAAGTGGATTTAAAAACTACTTCCCACCCCAGTGGTGCAGGCTTTTCCATCAGCAAGGAGCAGGAAACAAAGCAGGACATGTGCAGTATCCCATGGGCAGGCACAGGTTGGGAAGGGACATCTTGGGATCTTGCTTTGCAGTCAGAAAGAGGGGAACAAATCAGAGGAAATGCCCACGTCCATCCCTGCATCCTAAAGGTGTGTGAGGCTGCTGGGTGAGGCTCTGCACATCCCAGCTCCTGCTGCAGGGGCTCCAGGGCTCTCATTCCTTTTTTCCACACTAAAACTCCAGCGTGGGAGCCAGCTCTGGAGGGCAGAACAGCTGTGACAGTGACACCAGAGCAGCTGGACCTGGAAAATCAGCCTGCATTGGGAGGAGCAGGGGGCTGAGGAGCTGCAAAGGGAGGCTGCAGGGACATGATGCTGCTGCCACCAGCACAGCAAATCCAGGCAAGGGAAAGGCCCCTTTTCCCACCAGCCTTTAAAGCCGATCTCTCCCGATGTTAAAACCTCCCAAAGTCGGATTAAACACAGCAAAATTAAGAAACCAAACCTGGTTGCAGCACCTGCTTAGAAATGACTTAAGTGGAGGGATATTAAAATTTTAAGACTTGCTGCTGTGCTGCTGATGGAGGATTTAAAAAAAAAATAATAATTACTGTTGGGTGGGTTTTTTTTTTTCCTTCTGCTTGGTTTTCAGGATTGGTTTCTGTTTAGCGTGCGGCCTAATTGCGTAATTACACGATAGACTGGAGTAGAATTTAGTGTGTGTAATACCAGTTATAAAGAAGAGCCCTAATTATGTAGATCTTCTCAGGTAAATAATACATCAGGGGCATGGAGTGGCCTAATTACTGTTCTGAAAACCTGCCTAATGACTAATTTGCTTGGAATTTCAGAACGCTTTTGATAAGGTCCCTCATAAGCAACTGTTAAGGAAAATAAATCGAGAAGGGATAAAATGTTTTGCTGTGTTTTTAAACAAGCCAGTTAAGCCACAGGAAGCAGCTACTGCCTCTTGATCCAGCATCTTGAGGAGAGGGAAGATCCATCCCCTGGCTGCCTCCTGCTCTGGGGCCAGAGCTGTTGTGTTCCTGATCCTGCTTTGCCATGAGCTCCAAGAGAGGCTGCTGCCACTGTCCACTAAAAATGGGATTTGTGGGTCAATTCCCAGCTCCTTGGAAGAAGCACATCCATGTCCACATAGTCTCTGGCACTTGCAGTAGTTGTGGTGTTGGGCTTCTAAATAATTCTTGAAGATCTGTGCCAAAATTAGATAAATCCAGGAAGAACTAAACTTGGAGCTTTCCACAGGCACCAAGGGAGTGAAGGCAATCCAAAAGCTGCAGCAGCTTCCCCAGGACTGTTTTTTAGTGGATCTCATGGACTTCCTCCATGAGGAGGGAAGTCCAGAGGTGGGACCAGCAGCAGTGTTATTCCAGGGAGTGTGGGAGATGCTGCAGTGAGGGGAGCCTGGCTTTGGCCCTGCCCCAGGAGCCTCAAGGACAGGTCTGCCCAAAACACCGGGCTCAGGAAGGGATCCATGGAGCAGCTGAGCCTGGGCAGGCAGCAGCACAAGGAAAAAGAGGAATCACATAAAGCAAAACCCAGTTGTGCTGCAGCAGCAGATCAAGGGCCTCCAAACAAAGATGATGCTCCTGGGCAAAGAGAAAGCTGGAAAAACTGATGATCCATGGTAAAGAGCAAGGTGCAGACGTGGCTGTCCCCTGTCCCGCTGGCTTTTCGCACGGATTTTGCAGGAGCTTTGATTATCCAGCAGGACATGAATGAAGGATCAGCTTTGCACTGGGGACCTGCTTCCTGCTGTGGGCCAGGGGGACACTGCTCCCCTGCTCTGCTGCCAAACCCCTCCACCAGAGCTGGAGGGAGCCACAGTTTGACTGGGCTCCAGGACCCAGAGGTTCCCTCCCACCTTGTCTTCCTGTGCATTCATTTGCTGGCTTCCAGAGGTGAAGGAGACATTACTGATGCTGCTGCTGATAATGGTAATAGGGGAGATGGGTGCCAGATAATTCCTGAACTCTCTAACAGGATTTAAGCTAACAAGAGAGGAAGGCTTTTTTCTTCCCTCCTTCCCTTTCCTTTCCTCCTTTTCAGATATTTCCTGTGCCGGGGATAACAACACCAAGGAGTGTTAAATTGGCTCTGAATGTCCACCCCTGGCTGTCCACATTCTTGTAACGATTTCATTAGCTTGAATTATCCACGTTATTTTCTTGTAATGGGATTAGCCATCCTGGAGTCAGCTGAAGTCCTGGAGCGGGAGGCGGGAGGGCCCTTCTGCTGCGTATTCCATTAACTCCCTCATGCAGGGGGTGCAACTGGCCATGGCTCAGCCCAGGGGCAAAACCATTTGCCAGGGTCCTGCCTTCCTCCAGGAGGAAGAAAGAAAAAAAGGACCATTACTGTATTTTTTTTCCCCTTCCCCTTTTAATCAGCAAATGCAGAGGCAGAGTGTGGCAGGGCCTTCCGGAGGGGGAAGGTCCTGTTTGGGGGGAGAAAAAAAGAAGGGATTGAGTGAATTCCATGTGGCTGCAGCCTGCTCCTGGGGCTGAGGCTGTGCAGGGAGGGGAGGGAAGGACTTGTGTCTCTTTTGGCCTCCTCATCCCTGCCCAGAGCTGTTTGGGATGAGCGGTCACGCTGCCTGCCTGAGCTCCGGCCTGGGGCTGCCAGCAGTCACCGGGGGGGAGATGGGCAGGGCTGGCGAGAGGAGAGGAGGAGGAGATGGTGGCAACCCAGGAGAAGGTTGGCAGCCTTGAGAAAGGTTTTCCTAATCAGTTTTTCAGCATGGTTTTGCTGTTTTGTTTTTCTTGAAGGGGTATAAACCAGAGAGGGGGATTTAGGACTGCTCTGTGCAGTGGGATCTCTGTACACATCTGCAGAAGACTCAGGGTGATTTTTGTGGTTGTTTTCCAAGATGTTCTGTGCTTTTGGCATTGGACAGATTCATGGTGTCTGTTGTACTTGGCAACCCAAGAGTCCTTGACCAGCTCATGGCTTGGGGTGCACCATGATCAAGTCAGATGAACACATCTCTGTGTCTGGGACTTGAAAATGCCCATCAGGGATGGACAGTCTGGCCTGTCCCAAGGATTTTGCAGTTTAAGTGCTGCTCTTTTAGACAGGGAAGGGGTTGAAATGGAGGGAAAACTTCTCAGCTGGAGAGATGTTTATAATTCCTTTGGAAGAAGCTGTTCCCTGGGCAGGTGGGCAGGCCCTGGCACAGGTGCCCAGAGCAGCTGTGGCTGCCCCTGGATCCCTGGCAGTGCCCAAAGCCAGGCTGGACAGGGCTTGGAGCCACCTGGGACAGTGGAAGGAGTCCCTGCCCATGGCAGGAGGTGGAACAGAATGGGCTTTAAGGTTTCTTCCAAGCAAACCACTCTGATTCCAGGTTCACCCTGATCTGCAGGTACCTGTCCCATGAACGAGCAGCCTTCACTGCTGCCTGAAGCTGTGGGGTTTTCTGGAGAGCAGGGAGTGAGGAAGGGGAGGGAAGAGGAGCTCACCTGCCCATTCTCCTCTGTCCCATGGCCTCTGGGCTGTGTTGGTGAAGGATGTGCAGGCTCCTTGTGGTGACCAGGCAAAGCCAGGTGAGCTGTGGGTTGTCTCCTGAGCTGCAATGTGCTGGTTAATAGCAATATAATGTCCTATAATTAGCAGGCAAAGGACTTGCCTCCCAGCTGGCCTGTGCCAGAAGGATATAATTACAATCCCAAGGAGTGATGTTCCTCTGACCTGCAGCCAGCTTGCAGTGAGGAGGAGAAATCTCCTTTTCCTGCCTGTGTTCAGCCAGGGAAGCAGGATGGCAGCTGGAAGAGCTGCCAAAGCAGCAGGAGAGCAGCTGATAGCCAGCACTGCCATGGAGAAATGTTGCACCTCTTGTGGGTGAGAGGGAGGGGATGTCCCTGCTGGCATCCCTGGGATGCACCCTGTGTTCCTGCTGAGCTTGGAAGGGGTGACTTGTCACAGGAGAGCTCGTGGCTGTCTCTGTTCTGCAGCCCTGTGGATTGTGGCTCAGCCAGGGCCAGCACAGGCTTTTTCTGGTTTCCCACAAATCTGGATGGGCACAAAACAAAGGTTCTCATTTAGGAAATAGGAGTTGCAGTGTTTGTGGAGGCTGTCATCCCTCCCAGCCAGCAGCAGGAAAATGTGCCAAGCCTGGGAGAGCGAGGTGTGAGGCCAGATCTGCCAGCCTGGCTGGCAGGGCCTGCAGGGACAGGGGAGCCCAGGCAGAGCCACATCCTCCACACCTCTGCCCTCCCCTCCTGCTCCTGATTCCACTTGGGATTTCAGAGAGTAGCTGTTGGACACTATTGTTCATAGACCTGTGGAGAGGAAGCCAGGACCAGCAGTGTGCATGGCTGGTCACCAGGGGCTCTGCCATCCTGCTGCCTCTGCAGCAAAAGCTCTTTGCTTTTGGCCCCCAAACCTCTCTGTATTAATTGTGAGCAGCTCTGTGGAGGTTTCACAAGAGATTTGGGATTGCTGCACACCTTGGCCACACTGAAATCCCACCCCAGTGTCCTGTCAGAAATCCAGCTCCAGGCCAGGCACGGGGGGCTGGTGGGCTCTTCAGGACTGAGGTTCAAGTCTTGTGCAGAGTTAAGCCCGGCTGACTGCAAACAAGTCAATGTCTCAAGCCTGAAAGGGCTTTGCTCCCACAACCACCAGCCCTGGAGCGCTTGGGGGCTCAGCAGCACTTGGAGAAGGCATGGATGGCTGGGTGAGTATAAATCCAGAAACTGCTCTGGTTTCACACTCACTGATGCTGGAAACCTCCCTGTAAACCATGCTGCTCGAGGGAAGGAGCCTGGCCTGGTGCTGTGTTCTGTGCTGGCAGCAGGATTGCTGATCTCTGCCCACCTGGAGAGGAGAGAGGCACCAGCACCCAGAGGAGCCCCCACCCTGGGCTGCCTGTGGGTTTTTTCACTCCATCTGTGCTGGAAGGGGAAGGAGCTGGCAGTGCCACCGTGTCTGATTTGCTGTGACTCCACAGCCATCCCAGCCCCTGGGAGCACATTTTCAAACAGCTCCATGACATCTAATGGAAGAGCTTTCTTCCTTCCCTTGCCATTATGCTCTGCTGTCACTTGGGTGATGTGCTCCATGCTTTTCCTCCTCCCATGCCCATCCCCATGCCTTTGCCCCTGGCACAGTCCCTGCCTGGCCATCCCGGATGAGCCGGAGTGGGAGCAAACCCATCAGCACCTGGCTTCCCTCTGGCTTCCCTGGGCAGGGAGCCTGCCACTGTGGGGGGTAATTGGGTTTCCTTCTGCCTCTGCCTCTCTCTCCCCCCAAACCCAGCAGAAATAATTGGAAAGGAGAGGTGTGAGTCTGTGCCTGGCACCAGAGAGGAGAACATTAAAGGCCGGAGCTGTGCCTCATTCGCAGCTCCCGCCGGTAATTGCTGTGTTGTGTTTTCTAATTAGCGCCGCAGTGGGGGGGATGCTGCTCCCCTGCACGGCCCCACTGGGGTCAGCCCTGTCCCCTCGGCTTCCCTCACCCCTGCACCTCGCCTGTTCCCTGCATCCATCTCTCTGGGAGCCCCTGCTGGCTCCCAGTGCCCAGGGAAAGCTCCTGGCCAGCCCTGCTGTGGATCTGGAGCAGGTGTCCCCTCCCTCCACTCCTCTCCACGTGTGGGTGGCCTGGACTGCTCTGAGCTGGGGAGGAAGGAAGGGCCAATTTCTGCCAGCTCTGCCCAGGCTGATGTGGGTCAGCATAGCTGGCACCCTGAATCCAGAGCCATCCTGCTCCTGTGGGTACCCCCTGGCCACCCTGAGTGCTGGGTTTTGGTGTCCAAAGGACACGTTGGTGTTTCAGTGCACAGACTGAGCATTGTCTGAGACCTCCCTTTGAGCAAGTACTCTGCTCCTGTTCCTTCAGCAAATATTCTGCTGCCCCCAGGCAATGTCCTTGATATTTTTCATGGAGAGAGAGAGAGAGTAGAGCATGCCCATGGGCTTTGCCTCCCATTTTTCCTAGCTAGATGGGCATTTCCATGGCTCAGGAGCTGTCCCCTTGCCTCTCCCTTCACCCAACTGCAGCATTTGAGTTGCTCCAGGCATCCTGGGAGTCCCTGTCACCCCCACCCCGTTGCAGGAGGACCTCTGGAACCCCCAGGATCCGAGCCCTCCAGCAGCTGAGGCTGCTCCCTCTGCTGTGCTGGGGTTTGTTTGTTTGTTTGCGTGGCTCCAGCTCGGAGGGGGCAGCAGGGAGAGGGAGGGAAAGCACCGAGCGCGAGACGTGCGGATTCATTTTGAAGCTTCATAATGGTGCATTTACACACCACGTTGCCTAAGGAAATTGGGTGGATGAATGCCTGGTCATGCTGCCAGTGCAGCAGGTTAACTCCCAGGATTTAGCTTATATCATTTCACGAGAGCGTTTATGGCCTTTACTGTGTTTATTCCCAGGTGCTCTTTGGCACTGCTGTATCCCAGGCTCCTTTTGTGTATGCACGCCTGTGTGGAGATTTTCAAATAAAATAACACATCTCTTCAGACCTGGGCCACATTAAATATTTATTGCCTGCAGTTTGTGCATATGTGTTTGATATAAATGGGTGTGAGGGGAGGGGAGGAGAAGGGGAAGAGGGAGCTTGGCAGCAGGGAAAGCATTGGCTTTGTCCTGGAATTTCTCCAGGGGATGGCAGTGGAGAGGGGTGTCCAGCACGTGCTGCCTTTGGGGCTAAAAAACCCTTTTAGGGTTTTTGGACAAAGTGGGATGGCTGCATGCTTTGCTGCTCAAGCCACAAGTTCCTTCTGTGGGACAGGAACCCCCTTATCTCCCCATTCTTGGCTTTCCATTGACACTGCAAAACTTGTCTGAAATGCTGTTGGATATGGAGGTTGTTGTGGTCTGCTGGATTCGCCTGTTTCCCTTTCTACATCCAGAAAGCTTAGATAAAACCAGTTTATTCCAGCACAGAAGCTGCAGGATGGCAGAGGCTGAAGGGTTAGAGCGAGGAAATCCAATCATAAAAAATGCCCAGGATCCCTGGAGTTGGAGGGATGACACCTCTGGGGATGGAGGAGCTGTTCTGGAAACAGAATAATTCCCTGTGGGGCCATGCTCTGTGTCCTGCCTGTATCCTGTGCACTCCAGCCCCTCTTTAAAGGTGCAAATAAATCTCTTTTGGTGGCATCTGGAGCAGCCCTGCTAACCTGGAGATGCTTTGCCCACCCTGAGCAGGGCATGGCATTCTGGCTGGATCTCCTGAGGGAAGGAAGAACAAAGCAGTTACATTAAAGAAATTTTTTGTATTGTTAAGTTTTATATCCAGAATTATCCTTCAAATGCAAGCTGAGTTTTTTAACTGGTACTTGCTTTGGAAATGGGGCTTTCAGGGCAGCAGAGTGGCTGCAGGACACCACTCAGTGTGGGTGTGCAGCTGGCACTGCCAGGGTTTGTGGGGAAGGGGTGACTCTTGCCTTCATCTCATGCTGTCCCTGCTTTTCCTTGCATTGCCAGCACCTTTGGAGAGCTCAAGACCGTCCGGCTGCCCAAGAAAATGGCGGGAACAGGATCCCACCGGGGCTTTGGCTTTGTGGATTTCGTCACCAAGCAGGATGCCAAGGTGAGCTGTGCCCTTCTGGCACTGCCCCAGGTGGGGAGGGCAGCCTGGAGGCTCTGTCCCCCTGCCCAGGTTTGGGCTGGTAGCATTGCCCAGGAAAGCTGCACTCAGGCTGAAACCCCCATGTGGGCAGCAACAAAACCCACAAGCCAGCCCCTAAAGGGAATAATTTTGGTGCAACTGATAAAATAACTCAAAATTCTTGTAATATGGAAGGACAGGAGCTTATTTTTCAGGTTTGCCAGCAGCAAGGTGAGACAGGATGGTTTTGACCCAACATTAACACATCAGGAAACCTCTGCACATGTCCCACCTCCAGCACCACCTTGATTTTAGGGGAGTTTTGGATATTGTGGCTGTTCCCTAATTTGCAACCCATTCAAGGCTTGTGTTCACCAGTTCTTCTGTGTGTTTTGAGAGCCCCCTGTGAGCAGCCTTACCCTGCTGCTTTCCCAGTGACTGTGCCAGAGGATCAGTAGTTATGAATTGGCCTAGTTCATTTATTTTTTGAAAGCTTTCCTGTATCTTTAAGTTCCATGCTTTTAGCAGAAACAAGGGGATTGCAGCCTGTCTGATGGTGGTATCCTGCTCTCATCCTTTGCCAGAGGTTCTGGAGCAGGGTGGATTTCATCCTGCTGCTGATTCCTGGTGGTTTGGGCAGGGTCTGGAAGGGAGTGGCTGTAAGCACAACCCACGGGATGTTATTGCTGGAGGGAAGGGACCACATGAGCCCCCAAAACTCCAGATTTTCCAGACTGTGAGTGCAGATGAAGGAGAGAGGAGGGGGGAGCCAGCCAGAGCCTGTGTTTATGTTTTTAGACAGCATTCATTGATCCAGGATCACAAGGGACTATTAGATCATCCCTTCCAGCCTGACCTCCTGTATAACACAGTACATGGAGTTTCTTTGTTAGTCCTGTATTGATCCTAACTCAAACTTCCCTCTGCTCAGCTTCCCTCCTCCCCTTGGGGGTCAGCTGGGGGTGCAGGGGATCCCCCCAGGAGCCTGGTTCCTCTCCCTGCACCTTGAGCTGTGCCTGTGGCTCTGCTCAAAGCAGCTTTGCTTTCACCTCTGCTTCACTGCACAGTCACTCAGGCTTTGTTCCTGGGGTTTGAATTAATCTCTTTCCCAAGGAAACTTTAGGCTTTGGATGGAAGGGTACAGAGAGAGACCTGACTGGTTCTTTACTGCTGCTCTCTGGGGGAAGCAGGCACAGCTCAGTGTTTGCTTCCCATCCCTTTTCATCCTCTCAGGGGCTGATTCCAGCTGCACTGGACAAATGGGCATCTCAGTGATAGGCAGCCCATCTATGGTGAGGGGAGAGAGCCAGGCAGGCTCTGGCCCAGGGCACAGCTCCCAAAGCTCATGGAGGGGAGCATGCAGGGAGAGAGCTGCCCTGTGGAACAACTCTCAGCAGGGTTTTCTTCTTTCCCAGCAAAGCAGCTCTTCTTCCTTCTTCATATTTTTTTTCCACCCTCATCTCTTTGAGGGATTTAATTGTCTCACAAGTGGCACATCAAGTACACTCCATTGGCCGTCTGGAAGAGGATGCACAGTGTATTGATGAATAGGATCCTGAATATTGTAAACATGCTCATAATTGGCTTAGAGTTTATTGCTGAGTGAAATGAGAGAGGAGGGGAGTGGGCCTGGAGACCTCTGAGCTGAATAGCTCTGACTGTCAGTGACGCTTTTGCTCAGAGTGGTAATCTGGAAATTGCTTATAAGCATCTTATAAAACATGATGGGTTTGTAATAGAATAGTTAGGCTGCCTTTGTTGGGCATTTAAAGCCTGTGACCTCCCGTGTTTGTCTTTTTCTCTGAACAAGCACGGCTGCTGTGGGAGCGCACATGGAGATTTTCCACAGCCAGCACAGACACGGGGGCTCCTCCTCCCAGCTCCCCGATGCTGTGCCTGCAGCTCTGCCCCATCGGGCTTGGCTTGATCTCCTCAGCCTTCCCTGCAACTCTGATGCGCTGGCAATACCAAATTAACTCCAGTTAAGGAAGCACTAAACATTTCCTGACGTTCCCTGTGCAGAATCGTTGCGGAATTGTTTTTATTTTTGAACTATTAACTGGGAAGCCGAGTTCCCACTTTTCTCCCCTGTTGATATAAAAATACATCTGGTCTCCAAATAGAAATTGCCCATTTGGGAGAGACAGCCAATGCTTTCAAAATGCACACACACGGAAGGAAAAATCCTTGTGTGCATCTGGCATCGCGGAGAGCATCCTCAGTTGGGACCGGCTCTTGCAAGGGAGGGATATTTATCAATCTCCTAATGTTGTTGACCCTTTGTCCCTCTAATGATTCCAGCCTGGAGGCTCTTTGGCTTGAGTATTTAATAGGGCAAGGGGGAATCTGGAGGCAGAGCAGCACTGTCCTCCAAATGAGTGCAGCAGTCAAGGCTGGCGCTGTCACACCCGTGGGTGACAGACGCTGCGCTCCTGCCTCTGCTCCTGGCCCTCCCAGCACAGCAGGCTCTGCTCCAGAGCTCTGCCTGCCTCATCCCAGCAGCCTGCCCTTCCTGGGGGGTTAGCAGCCACCTCTTCACTTGGAAATTCTCTTTCTGAATCCCACAGATGTTTTTAAGCTGCTGTTCCAGCCTCTCCCTTTCCTCTCCCTGCTTTTTCCCGCCATGCTGAGCCGTAATGTTAAGCTTGAACCAAACTTTGCAAAAAAATGCTCAGAAATGGCATTTTAAATCATGCTCACATCCTATTCTCGAGGAGGAGAAGCCCATAGTGTTTCCATGCAACCCTAAAGCATCTGGAAAGCAAATGAGGCCTGGGAAAAGGTTTGCCAGGGATCTGCAGGCTTGGGGTGGCCTGGCAGAGGGTGTGTTACCAAATGCAGCAGAATCAGGTTTGGGCATTTCCAAAGGAGCTTTTTGTGGCAAAGGCTCTCCTTAAAGCTGTAGGAAGATACAAAGCCCTGAGAATTAGAGGGCTTTTGTGGTGAGTCTCTCTCTTGGATGAGCAGTCACCACACCTGCCTTTATCCCTCATTTGGATACAACTCCACAAACCTCTGGCCCTTCTTTGTTCCTCCAGAGAGCTGTCCTGGGAAGCCAGATGCTCACACAGAGGAGCTGCACCCCAAAAATAGCTCCTGCTTTCTCTGAAAGCCAGCCTGCTTCTCCTCATTTCATACTTGTCACCTAATTAAAATATATTTTTTCCTACCTATCTCTTCATTTGGAATAGCAGCAGTGGCAGATTTCCTCCTCTCCCTGGAAGATTTCCAGCAGTGTGGATGTATGGGGATGGCATTTCTCCCCTTCATCCCTTTGTCTTTTAAATCATCAGTGCTTTCTCTTTTTTTTTTTTTTTCCCTGAAAAAGTCTTAATTCCTCTCAGAGCACTGAACAGCTAGTTTTGTCTTTTAGCTCATTTCCAAAGAAGTGACATCCGTGTGTTTGTCACCTGAAATGTGCAGCTTCTCTTCTGCATTCCCAGCTCCTGGAGCCCATCTGGAAGACAGGGAGCAGAGACCCCAGTACAGGCTGGAGCTTTCTTCATCATGGGTGCAAACCAACTCATTTTGGGGATGTGTTTGGCCAGGAAGGGCCATTGTCACCAGGCTGGTGGCAGATGTGTCTCACCCAGTGGGTTTCCTGCACATAACACAACCTGATGGCAGCATCTGCCTTCTGTGTTGCTCCATGACCTTTCCCAGCAAAACTAGAGGATGGCAATCCCATGAGGAGGAGGAGGAGGAAGAGGTGGGGGCAGAGAAGTGGCTCAGTGGAGCAGAGCCCACCAAGTGCCACGTTCGTCATGGCCTGCCCTCCTCCATGACCCATGGAGCACAGATGGGCTGTGTGCTGTCACCCAACTTCCCTCTTCCTTGTGCTGTGGGAAGGAGCAATCAAAAAATAGGAATTAACAAAGGAAATGCAGTGTTTAGAGCCATGGGTGGTGTGCCAGGCTTTGGAAAAGGCTCCTGGTGCCAACACAAACAGCCCTCACAACTCCCTCCCACCACCTCCCCCCAATGTTTGTTTAAGCCAACACATTGCTCTGCTAATTGGGAGATAGGCCTTGAAAACACAGCAGCAGCAAATAAAAACAGCTGGAGCTTGCAGCTCTTCCAGGAGGAATGTGCCCCTGAAAAAGGGGGCACTCTGCCCTGCCAGGATCACCCTGGGGGTGCTGGGACAGTGGGAGTTTCACCCATGCCATGGTGGAGCTGGTGCTCCTCATCACTGCTTTACAGCACATGAGGGTTATATGAGTGAAAGGACTGTGGAAAGAGAGGAAAGCTCAGGTTACTGGAAAATGGGATTTTTTTTAATGAGTTTCATAACCCAGCAGCTCAAGGAGGGTCCTGAGGACCCTGTGGGCAGCAAAGCAGGACAAGCCCCTCTGCCCAGAGATGTGGCATTTGGAGACAGCTGCAGTGGTTCAGAGCTGCTTTTAGCAGGTGGCTCAGAGGAGAGGTGTGGACTTCTACAGGACAGTTTGGGGGCTGGTTTGGGGCCTCCAGATGGGAGCACAAGGCCCTGCTGGACAGCAGGATGTCTGTCTGATCCTACAGATGCCATTTTTGTTCCAGGGATAGAGTTTGCAGAGCTCAAAACCTGAGCTAATCTCAGCCTTAGCTGGGGTTTTTGAAAAAGCATTTGGGGCATTTCTCTCCCTCTGTGCCCAGCCTTTACTGTGGAGCACTTTGTGGGCCCCTGGGGATAAAAATATTTGGCTAGTGTGTTTGTGTATTTGCATTGTGGGCCCAGTCCTGCTCAGTCCTGAATTTCCTTGAAATTCTGTAGGAAATAAAGACAAAATCAAACTTCCCTAGACTGAGTCAGTGCTTTCTGGGTGTCTCTGCTGGTTGGCTAGGGGCAGAGAAAGCCATCTGAGCTCTGGGCTGGCTGGCATGTTTGTATTCAACATCAGCAAGAGATTCCAGCTGTATGGGTGTTACCAAACAGGACCTAACACCAGGAAACCTCTGGATTTCTGCATCAGAGCAAACCACCACAGGCATAAAGAGCAGAGGGCTTCTGTGCTGGCTTCTGCTCTGCCACATGTGCTGCCACCACGGCCAAGTCACCAAATGGTTGGCAGGAGAAAGGCAGTTTTCCATCTTGCTTCCAGAGCAGAAAGGAACTCCTCTGTCACAGCTGAGCTGTGCTTCCCTGTGTTCCAGCAGAGAACAGGGTGCTGGGCAGTCACAGGGTCCCACCCAGAGCTGCAGAGGCTGCAGCATTCCCGGCTCAGGGTGGTCCCACCCTGTGCTGGGTTCCAGCCTGCCCCCCAGGAGCAGAGCCAGCAGCAGTGATGATGGGAATGTGCTCTGCTGCAAGTGCAGGGAAGATAAATGACCGAGTCAGAGTCTCTGATGGAGATGGATCCTGCCCCATCAGAGCAAATCACTCCCAGTACGATGTTCTCTGGTGGCCTTTACACCCCAGGGCAGAGGGAACAACATTTCTGCCTTTCCCTCCTGTGAGCCTATTCTTATTTTCTCCTTTAATTTCTTTTTTTTTCTCTCTCTCTTTGAATTGTGCAGAAAGCCTTCCAGGCCCTGTGCCACAGCACCCACCTGTACGGCCGCAGGCTGGTGCTGGAGTGGGCGGACACGGAGGAGACGCTGGAAGCCCTGCGCCGCAAAACCGCCCAGCACTTCCACGGTAACCCCTGCTCTGCTGCCACTGCCACACTGCTGGGGGCTGCCAGCTCCCTGCTGCAGCCTCAGCACGCTGGGGGAGGCAGCCAGGCCAGGCCTTTGTCTGGCAGCTCTGCCTGTGAGCTGTTAACTCTGCGTGTGCCCGGGCACCACGGTGCCACCTGGCAGCCACAGCGCCTTTGCTCCCTCCCCTGGCTGCTCCCGAGGTGGGGACAGGCTCTGTGCATGCAGCACGTGGAGTTAAAAGGGAAAACTGTGTGGTGATGGGATGCAGAAGGGGCTGCTTGGCTCAGGCTGCTGGGAGTGACAGCTCTGCAGATGACAGCACTGCAGGCTCCTATTGACAGCCATCGACAGGCACAAATGCATTGCTTGGCAAATATTTATGTAGGAAGGGCTCCCCTGGGCTGCAGGGCTAAGCTGGAGATCAATGCTCCTCCTCCTGCATCCCCTCCCTGCTTCCCCTCTCCATCACCACATGCCCGTGGCCTGGGGGTTTGGCAGCAGCTGTGGGGCTGCACATCCCTGCTGAGGGGAGAGCAGCACACCTCAGTTATTCAGTGATCCTGACTGATCCAGTGATCCCCATGTTGAAATGGTTCAGGGCTGCTCATTCCAGGCTGGGCAAGCTGCAGTTTGGTGGTGGCAGGGCTGAGGGTGGATGTGCCCACCCAGAACCCAGCAGTGGAGTGGGGACATGTTGTGCATGTGGAGAAAACAGCAGGTGAGATGTTTCAACACCCAGTTTTATCTTCAGGATCTCCTTCCCCCCTTTCCACTCTGCTCAGTGTAAGGGGAAATAAGCAGTCTTGGCTTTAGGATCCTTGCAGACTCTCAGTAGATGTGGCTGTGAGCTCTGCCACCTCCCCCAAGCTCTGCTTATCCCCAGTTTTTGCCTGTCTTTGCTCCAGCCTCCTTGTCTGGGCTCTTCCTCACCGAGCTGGGGCCCTGGGGAGGGCAGCAGGAAGAGCATTTTCACATCCCAGCAGGAATGCAGCCTTGGAGCTGAAGTGGTTCCAGGGTCTCAGCTGAGAAACAGGAGCAAGGCTGCCACTCCCCATCTTTAGGGATGGGAAACAGGATGGCAGCACAATCCCTGCTGTGCTCCAGCCTGTCTCAGGAACATCCAGTGACTCCAAACTGCCAGTGGCTAATGCTGTGGCAGAGCAGGGTGTGCCAGGAGGGATCTGTGCCAGGAAAGCCAGGCTGAGGCACACCCATAGGCACCAGGGTCTGGCTGGTGCCTGGGACCGGGTCTCAACCTCTCTGTGACACACTGGAGGGTCAAGGGTGGGATTTTATTCCCTTGGGAAGTGCCTGCTCCTGATTTCAAGGCACTGTGGGGTGCCCAGTGGCTCTGAGGTGAGGAGGAAGCTGCACCCTGTCCCTCTGTGGGTGATAGTGATAAAGAGGGGAAAAAAGGCTGGCCCCACTCTGCCTGCACCCCTCTGGAATGGGGATGCTCCTTCAGCTTTCCTCCCTGGTGGGGCTAGAGGCTGCTTTTCCCACATGGAGCAGGGATGGAGAGGATGCAGAGCACACACAGCACCCAACAGCCAGGCTGACACCGTGCATCTCTTTTCACTGGTGGTACAGCCCAGAAACCAGGATTTTTCCTACTGATCCCCATTTCCCCAAGCTCCTCCTCTCCCCATAGGGCACAGGAGCAGCTCAGACATCCCTGTGCTGTGTCCCCCATGAGTTTTCCTCTGCCAGCACAGTGTGGGTGAACTGTGAGGGTCTTCCCACAGCTGCAGTGGCCAGGTCCCCATCCCGAGCTGGGAATAGGAAAGAAAAGATCCTTTCAGGTCTTCAAGCCTCAGGAAACGATCAGGACTGAGGTCTGTGGTGTCCCCAGCTCTAATGTCAGCCTCATCATCTTTGTCTTAGTATTTCAAGGTCCTGACCTGGGCTGTGACAGACGTGTCCTACCACTCTGCTCTCTGCTACAATTTCACACCTTATTTCTAGAGATCATTTAGAGAGATTGGGCTTCCAGTTCCAGGTCTCTGCTGTTATTTGTGAAGGAGAGGTCTGGTCTCCCAAATCTTTTCTCCATGCAGGCATTTGTCATGGCAATCAAACCACTTCTGAGCCGACTTTTCAATAGGTCTAATAGATGCAATAAAATGGAATAGGCTTCCTTCCCATTTTGTGTAGTTTTCAGGTCATTCTTTATGGCTTGTTCTGAGGCTTTGTAATGTTCCAGGAGAAAGTGAGGAGCCCAGGAGTGGTCACTGACTGCCACGGGTGGTTTCAGTGGTTCTGTCAGGAGTGAAGCCACAGCCCAGCCCTGAGGCCTGGCACCTCAGCCCTGCTGGCTCCCAGCACAGTCTGGGAGGGGCTTCAGGCTTTTTGCTCATTTCTGAGGATCTGCTCTTCACCCTGGGGCAGAAGGCACTTAGAGAAAAAAAAAAGACACTGAGTTTTGTTTGCACCCCACTTTTAATCTGGGGGCAATTTTAATTGTTGTAAGGTGGCTGGAGGGCCTGAGGGCCTGGCCAGGGACAGGCTGTGTGGATAAAATCAGTGACTCTTAACGTGGGAAGGAGCAGCCAGGGAAAGCTTGGCCAGCAGTTATCCCTGGACCCTCTAGTGCAGCTCATAACCTGGAGCAGGGTTGTGACAAATGCCACAGCAGGGCAGGGACAGGTGACAAACACTGCCAGCAGCAGCAGCTCAGCCTGGCTTGGGCAGGGGGATCTTCCCTTTGGAAAAGAAGGATCACTGAAGCTTTGGAAACCAGCAGGGTGGCTGTCCTGGCTCTGGGACCAAGGGATCTCACTGGGGCAAGGGGCAGCTATGATGTGTGCCCTGTGCAGGGGGAACACTCCAGACTCACCCCTGCATCCCCAAATGATGGAGCCACCGCTCCAAAGGGCTGGGAGCAGCTCCAACCCCTTCCTCCCCCGAGCTCCATCCTGAGGGGAGCTTGGCAAGCACTGCCCACCCCTCAGTGTGCTCTGCTCTCTCCCAGGGCTGGGCAGGGAGGGCTCTGGCTCCCAATCCCACTAAATGCCAATTCCTCATGCTCCTCAGACCGAGCATGCATGGAAGGGAAGGCTCTGGCTCCCAGTCCCAATAAATGAGAATTCCTCAGCCCGGGCCATGCAGGGAAGGCTCTGTTCCCAATCCCACTAAATGCCAATCCCTCTGCTCCTGGGCAGGGAATGCCAATCCCAGCTGTGCAGGGAAGGCTCTGGCTCCCAATCCCACTAAATTATAATCCCTCCCTCGGCCCAGGCTGTGCAGGGAGGGCTCTGTTCCCAATCCCACTAAACGCCAATCCCTCCTGTTCCCCCTCTCAACCCGGGCTGTGCAGGGAGGGCCTCTGTTCCCAATCCCACTAAAGGCCAATTCCTGGTGCTCCTGGTGCAGGGAAGGCTCTGTTCCCAATCCCACTAAACACCAATCCCTCAACCCGGGCTGTGCAGGGAAGGCTCTGGCTCCCAATCCCGCTAAAGGCCAATTCCTGGTGCTCCTGGTGCAGGGAGGGCTCTGTTCCCAATCCCACTAAATGCCAATTCCTGGTGCAGGGAGGGCTCTGTTCCCAATCCCACTAAAGGCCAATTCCTGGTGCTCCTGGTGCAGGGAGGGCTCTGTTCCCAATCCCACTAAATGCCAATTCCTGGTGCAGGGAGGGCTCTGTTCCCAATCCCACTAAAAGCCAATTCCTGGTGCTCCTGGTGCAGGGAAGGCTCTGTTCCCAATCCCACTAAAGGCCAATCCCTCAACCCGGGCTGTGTAGGGAGGGCTCTGTTCCCAATCCCACTAAAGGCCAATTCCTGATGCAGGGAGGGCTCTGTTCCCAATCCCACTAAAGGCCAATTCCTGGTGCAGGGAGGGTTTAGTTCCCAATCCCACCAAAGGCCAATCTCTGCTCCTGAGCCCGCCCCGCCGCTCTCCCGCCAGGCCTAACGGGGGCAGCCAGCTGTGCCGGGCCGCTTTCCTGCTCCTTGCCATCGATCAAAGCATTAAATTGACAGATGGGGAATTTCACCACGCCGGGAGGGGAAGCAACGACTTGTGGGGGGGTTATGATGGTGTGTGAGGCGGGGGTTCAGCTGGGGGGGCCGTGGGTGGTTGGAGAGCAGCCGGGCCCTGCTGTGGCTCATCCCTGGTTATTTACAGCTGTGCCTGGAAGCAGGGGTAGCCAGGGAAGGCACGGTCCTGATACTCCTCTGGCCTCCATACCCCAGGTTTCCTTTTCCCTCACCTCCCAACCGCTGGGCTCCCTTTTTTTCTCCTTTGTCCTTTCCTATTTCTTTTTTTTTTCCTTAATTTTTTTTTTTTTCTCGAGAGCATCTGTAACTAATGCAAACACATGCCGGAGCCGGGGAGTAAAACCCTGCAGGATTAGCGTGGCATCCACAACCCTGCCACGTTCTAATCCCGTGGTAATCCCCCTCCTGGCCCACCCCCGCCGGCTTTGCCCATTGTTTAAAGGAAGCAAATGGGATCGTTAGCGGGCAAACCTTAACCAGCTTGGAGCAGCAGAACGGAAGGAAGCCCAACCAATTCGCTCCCCCACCCTCCTGGGTTTTTATTTTCCCCTTGTTAGGCAAGAGGGGGATGCTGCTGGTGCTGCCCGTGGCCGAGCTGGTGAATCTGGGGGGTGCAGTGGGGGATTGCCCTGCCAGAGCCCTGCCAGGTGCTGCTCTGCTGAGGGATGTTCCTTCCCTGGGCACCCAGCATCCCATATCCAGCTTTTCCTCTGCTGTGCAGCCTCAGCATTGTGGGATCCCCATGAGGCTCTGGTTGGGAAGGGGTGGCAGGTACAAGACATGCTCCTACAGCGGATTTGGGAGATGAGACCACATTTGATGCCGTTCCAAAGGAGGAGAGCTGGGAGCAGAGTAGAGAGGGAGAACTGCTGAGCTGGCACCTTTCTCCAGGGTGGGTTATCCCTGGTGCCTTTGGGTGATTGCACTGGGAAGAGCTGCTGGAGGGTCTGGGGGTGGCACCTTGTGGCCCCCATGGCTCCCCTGAGGTGGATGCTGGGAGGGCAGCGGGGTCCATCAGCACCCTCGTCCCCCTCCTGTCCCCACAGCCCCCAGGGAGAAGGGAGGCAGGTTCTGGCTCTCTGTCAAAGAATTAATTGAAAAATAAAATCATTAGATGGGAACTCCAGAAATGCAAAAATTGTTGGGAGTTGGGGGGAGGCGAGGGGGGGGGGATGTGAGCTTTTGTCAGGTTAATTTCTTCTGTATTGATGTTTTGTGACATTTACTTGTTGTTTATCTCCCGCAGCAGCTGTAATACTAAAAGAAAATGCACAGCTTGTTCCATTTATTTATTTTACACCTTTTCTTTAGTCCTATGGTATGTTTGTTTGTTTGAGAAACCCAGCGAGGCTTTTGATGTCTGAAAGCAGGATTTAAACAGCTGTTCTCCATGTGCTGCGAGCGAGCTGGGGAGCCAGGGGGGGAGAGGGGGCTGTGCCACAGCTCCTGCCGGGAGGGCACTGCCTGCCCAGCAGAAAGGAGGCTGTCAGCCTCACATCAGGGACCAAATGGCTTTGTCACCTCAGAGCCAGGGCTGGGCTGTTCCCTCAGGTGCTGGCAGCCCCCCAGGGTCCCCCCTGTGCTGCAGGCATTGGGAGGGATGTGTGCAGGGCGCTGTGTGCCACAGGCAGTGCCAGGGCAGGAGGGGCAGAGCAGGGACATGGTCCCCCCCCAGGTGAGGGATGTGCTGCTGGGGTGGGGTGGTCTCAGCCAGGGTGTTGGTGGGGCTGTGTCCTGCCAAGAGCCCTGATGAGCTCCTGCTGAGGCTTGCAGCCACTTTTCCACAGGGAGATGGTGAATTTCACATTGAATTGGGGTCAGCAGGAAGGGTTGGCATCACCAGCATCTGTTTGGGTGCTGTTTGCTCCTAGCCAGTGAACTAAAGCACGGGTGGAAGGTTTTGGAATCCCAGCTCCTTCCAGGAGCTGCCTGGGGAGAAGTAGGTGATGATGACCTTCACCTGGAAGGGTATCCTGCCCCCTCAGCCCCTCCTAAGGTGGGTCCAGGTTGTAATTTTTCCTTTTCTCTCCCCCCCTTTGCTCCCCCCTGGCCTGGACAGACTCCCCGAAGAAGAAAAAACGATCGGAGCTTTTGAATGAAATCATGGAGCACCTGGAAGAGGAGGATAATAACAAGGATGAGGATATCTAACAGCTGCCTGGGCTCTGGTGAGGTGGGTACTGGGGCAGGGTGGGCACAGCTGGCCCTAAAAGTCACAGTGTCCTTGCTGCAGGGTCGGTAGCACCAGGAGCTGGAGAAGGTGGAATTCCAAAGGCTCAGCAGCCTTCCAGCAGGAATCCCACCCTTTGCCTGTCCCTCTGCAACCCCAGAGGCTCCTGGCTGTGGTCCCAGGGGTTACAGCCCAGGTTTGGCTCGGTTTGAGCCCAGTGTTGAAGTGAGTGCATGCCCTGGGTGTGTTCTGTGTGCTCCCCTGGCTGTTGGCATCCCCCAGGGAAAGGCAGCAGAATTTCTGCTGTCAGGGTGTGAATTGTCCCTCCCTGTGGCTGGGGGAGAACAGATGGGCTGCCAAAAAATCAAAATCCCTGTTTGGACACCAACCTGCAGCTGCCACCATGGCACAGACAGTTTGGCAAAGGCCTTTTCCCTGCCAGCACAAAAATCTCCACAACTTCTCTCCCTCCAAAAGCAGCACACCCCGAGTGAGTCCTGGCTGCCATCACTCCTCCTTGGTGTGTCTTGGGGCAGCATCTCAAGGCTGGAAAATAAGGGATGGCAGGAGGGAGTCAGGATGAAATGGCTCCCTGAGGTCAAACCCTGCAGTCCTGCCAGCCCCTCTGATCCTTCTGAGACCCCCAGGCTCAGCCTGTGTGGGCTCAGGAGAGGTGAGGTGGGCTCGTGGTGTCCTCTGTGTGTGTGTGGCCACAGTGGAAACCCTGAGTATCTGATGGGAGCCTGTTCACAGCAGCTGAGCTGGGTTAAACCACACTGCCTGCTCCATGCAGGGCCACTGCAGGAGCGCCAGGGCTTTGGGGTGACATCTGCCAGGGCTTTGGGGTGACATCTGTCCAGCTCTGATTTTGGGTGCCTCCAGGTGTGTGTGCTGTGCTGCTCAGAGCCCAGCTCTGTGCTTACAGACCTGTCCTGTCCCAGCTTTTCTGCAGAATTCCCAGAACAGGGCTCAGCACTGAGCTGCAGTCCCAGCTGAGCTCCAGTGCTGTGACACCCCTTGCTGGTCCCCCAAACTGTGCTGCAGCTCCAGAGCCCTGCTGCTGCCACTGAGAGGCTTCACAAACCTCACAGCAGCCACCCCTGCCAGGACCTGGCTCAAGGGACAGACCAAAATTCAGGAATAGCCCCTTGGGATGTCTCAGAGCTGTGGTGTGAAACCTCATTCTGGAGCAGCAAGTGGGGAAACTGAGGCACAGGTGTGGAAGCAGTGCTGTCAGAGGGGGTGGCAGTGTCACCTGAAGTGGTGACAAGCTTGATTCCCCTTTTTTTGCTGGGCATTGATGAGTGGCATTCCTGTCCCTGTTCCCCACTGCCTGCAGCACCTGCCCCAGCACTGGCACAGCTCTGCACCAGGGGGTCACTGCAGTGAAATCTCAGCCCTAGCTAAGTTTAATTTCAGTCCAGCAGGGATGTTTGACCATCCTGCCTGGGCAGGACCAGCCCAAGTCCAGCACAGAGGACAGAGAAGCTGGGCAGGCTCCTCTCCAGGCACATGCATCACCCAGCACATGATTTCAGCAAAGCTCTGCAGCATTGCAGGTTGGGCTTGGATTTTCCTGTGGGTTTTTTTTTTTTCCTGTTTTTTCTTTTTTTTTTTTTCCCTCTTTCCCTTCATTGTCTTTTGTGGCAGGGCAGGTTTCTTGCTGAGTGTCTCTGAGGTCTGCAGCAGCGACGAAAAGGATTAGCACAAGCAGAGCATGTAGGCTTTAGAGAACAGAGCAGAGTTTGGTTTCAACATCTAATTCAATTTGTTCTGCCGAGATTGAAATATGAAATGGTTGCCAGTCAAACGTTCAAAGGGGGAGGAGGGAGGAAAGAAGAGAGGGAGCCTTCTCAAATTTAAATTTTAATGAAAATTAATTTAACCCTTTGATATGTTTTAAAACATGTTATTTCCCAGGCTGGGAACAGGCTGGAAAACATTCATGAGGTTTTTTTTTTTTTCCCTGTACCTTCAAACATAATGAAGATTTTCTTTTTCCCTTAATGATACTTATCTTGTGGAGCAGTTTGACATTGGTTAATTTTTCAGGCAATTTGGTATCAAGGAAATCTGTTTGATGTGAGCAGGGGGGGGCTGTGTATGTGTACACAGATATATATGTGCCTGGACATTAATTATGGAAGTGCTGATCACAGCTCTGGAGAACAGTTGGAGTTAATTCCTGCTCCACTTCTTTGTTACGTATTGAGAATCCCACACGTTGCACCCCTAAAATTACAGCAGGAATTTTCTAAAAACGAGCCTACACCTGAATTAAAATGATCACTTAAGTAGGTCTGCAGAAATTCAGCACTCCCCACTGACTGTTTTTCTTTTTTCCCCCTGATCTGAAGCAATCCTAATGATAAAATAATGCAAACTCTGTTACCTGTCCACGGAGCTAAAGCAGGCAACAGCCTCCCCCTGGTCCTTAACCTCAGCAGTGCTGCTGCAATGCTCTTGTTTGCTTTGGGAGGGGGAACAGTTCCTGTTCTATTATTCAGGAAGGTTTTGTCTGTACCAAATGACTGCACACTGATGGTTGTGACTGGGCTGGGATGAGCTGCAGCCCTGTCCCCCTCGTTCTGCTGGCTCTTGACAGCCCAGGGTCAGTGTCACCGTGTGTGCCTGTCACCCCTCAGCTGCCCTGTGCTCCCTGGGCACAGCTGGGCACAGGGGGGGTGTGATGCTCCTTGCTGGGGTGTGAGGGCTGGAGCCAGGCTGTGCTGGTGGCAGAGAAGATGAGCAGCTCCAAGCTCCAGCTCACCCATCAGCCCTGGCTGTGCAGGGGAGAGCTGGGTACAGCCACCCCACATGGGCTCTCTGGGCTGTGCTCAGCCTCTGCTCTCCCATCAGAGAACCCAGAAGAGTGCTTGACACTCAGTTCTGGCTGCTGGGATGCACTGCAGGGTCCCTGGGGGCTTGAGGCCCTGTGCCTTGGCCAGTGGGTGTCTGTCAGGTTGTGACAGCTTCATCCAGGGTGAGACCCTGGTGAGCTGGACAGGAGCAGGAGCTGTGCTGGCTGCAGCTGCTCCCCAGGCACGCTGCAGATCCCCCTCCCCAGGGCAGCTCTGCAATTGGATTAGGATATTATTCAAATGCAGCTTTTTTACTGAATGAGAGGGTTAAGGGGTTTTAATAGAAGCAGCTCTCCCTCATTGCTGCCTGTTGCCAGAGGCCTGTGTGGGCTTTTATCTCCTTATGGGGACAGGCAGCAAAGCAAGGCAAGGCACAGAGAGAGCCAGGGAGCCTGGCTCTGCTGGGCACTGACAGCCCCTCTGCTGTGCCACAGTGCCCTGGGAGTGCCCAAAGTGACCCACTCCCTTTGGAAAACTCCTGACCACCATCTGTGTTTTCCTCTGTGGCACAGGAGAGCTGGCAGGGACAGCATCTGTGAGCTCTTGGTGCTTTCCTGTCATCACCACTGCTCTGCTCCTGCAGTAAGTCAGGAATTCCAGCTCTTCTCAGCCCTTCAGGTCCATCTTCCCTGGCCTTCCTCCCAGGTGTGTCCCATGGAATGAGGTCTGGGGAGCACTTCGAGGCCAAGCAGGCACAGTAAGTGCCACTCACTCACCCTTTGCAGGAAGGTGGGTCCTGCCTGCTGCCTTCCAGCCCAGCTGCTGCCTCCTGGAGCTCTGGAATCTCCAGGGGGAGGTTCAGGTTGGACTTCAGGAAGAATTTGCAAATGCAGATTGAGAGAGTTGACTTGGATGCTGGCTGGGAGATTTGGGGAGCTTCTCTTTAATCCCAGAGTCCCAGGAGAAGCTGAGTTGGAAGGGACCAATATTCCAACACATCTGGACTTCACCCTGGGTCACAGCACCACCAGTGTTTGGCACCACATCCCAGCTTCCACCAGCACCTTCCTCAGCAGGAAAAAACAGCAGGAGGAGGAGGAGGAGGCAGCTTCCCTGAGTGAGGCACTCTGCCTCCTGTTTTCCCTAAATGTGTGCATTGGAGAGGAAGAGAAACCGCATGGCCGGGCTTGAGAGCTCAGCCTTCGCCAGCCATGAATAATAATCAGGCTCAGTAATTCACAGTAAATAGGGATCCAAATTGGCTAATCAGGGAGGCTTTCACCCCAAACTGGAGCTGGGGAGGGAGGCAGAGCAGAGCAGAGCTGGGGGTGTGCAGGAAGTGATGGCAGCACAGGAGCAGGGAGGTGGGCAGGATCCTGGAGAAGGGAGGGTCTCACCTCCCTGGGAGCTGCAGGAGCACAGTCCCTGCGTTCCACAGGCTGTAATTAGTGCCTGGTAATTAGGTTTGTCTCTCTGTTCCAGCCCCAGCACCACGGTGGGCTGCTGTGGAGCAGGGGGGTACAGAGCCAGCGTCACCGTGTCCCCACATGTGACATCATCCCCAGCTCAGGGTACAGCAAAGCTGCTGGGACAGAGTGGTGGGAGGGCACTAAGGGCTGTGGAGTGTGTCAGGAGAGGTGATCTGGGGGGAAAAAGGTTTTCTTTGTGTTCCCTCAACTAAAATTTGGCATTTTCTGGTTCATTTTCTCCTACAGGAGCAAGCAGGGCAGTGGTAGGAGCTGTGTTCAGCTGCAGTGGGGTGGGCCTGGGGGGTCTCCATCTGCCAGCAGCAGGCTCTGACAGGCAGGAAACATCCCAGGGACACCCCCTGTGAGCAGGGAATGGCTCCTGACACTGGACAGAGCAGGGACAGGCAGAGTCTTTCCCTGCAAATACCCTTCCCTGCAAATACCCTTCCAGCAGCATCTGAAGGCACTCTTAGATCAAGTGAAGATAAAACCATGGAAAAACCCTTCAGCCCAGCCTCCCTGCAGACCTCAGCCCATGATTTGGGCTATTTAAATACATGGAGTAGGAGCTGGAAGTGCAGCTGATGAGGAGCTGGAGGAAGGCTGTCCCTGCAAGGCGTTTTGCAGCTGCTGAGTGACTTTTGAAACTGAGGAGGAGCCTCCAGCCACGTTCCCAGTCCCCTCAGCTCCCCTGTCTGGGGCACATCACCCTGCTTGCCTCCTTTCCCAGCTCTCCCAGTGCTGCTGGCCTGCAGCAAGAATGGCTCTGCATCCACCACCTAACCCACAGCAGCTCTGTCCAGAGGGGATTTCCCTCCTGCCCTTTCCCTCCCTTTCCCATCTCTCCCCTCCTCACACACTGGATTAAGAGCATTCCCCAAATCCAGCACACTGGGAGGGATGGAGCCAACAAACCTCCTTCAGCTTCCTTTGCTCTGGGACTTGCTTTCCTCTGCAAGGGGGTTTGGGGTGTGCAGTGCTTCTCCTTTGGGGTGTGATGGGTGCTGTGTGATGCCTCAGCACCTCAGAGCTGATGGCCAGGAGCTCCCCATGCCTCCCTTAGAGCTTCAGTCATCCCTCACACCCAGAACTGGAGGTGGGCTTTGGCAGGGGTAACAAGGACAGCTTTGTAAGCAAGAAGAGATGGAGAGTAAAGCAGGGTCCTGCCTCTCCCACATGTGCTGATCCCAAATCTTTTTTGGAGGTAAGTGTAGCCCCTGGTAACAGCCATCCCCCTGCTGCTGGTGGGGCTGAGAAATCCAGGGCTTTTCTACTTCATCAGCTTAGAAACCAGACCACAAAAGGCAAAAATCTCTCCAGGAGAGATCTGGGGCTAGGCAGCCACCCCTCTGAGCCATCCTCTGCCCCCAAAACCCAGCAGCAAAGCCCAGGCTTAACCTCAGCCCCAGCAAGGCTGAGCCCACACTGGAGCTTCACACCTGGCTGGGACAGGGATCTCCCCTGGTGTTTTGGACAAAGCATTCATTTTTGCATTTTGTGGTTTGGTTTTAAGATGATGATGTAGAAAACTTAAATTTCTCCCCCAGGCTCTGGGTTGGTGTGTGGGATGAGCTGCTGCCATGGGCTCAGCCTGAGATGGGCCCCCCTCCAGCCCAGGGCTGGGAGGATCTGAATGAGCCTGGGTGTTCCAGCAGGGCCAGCACAGGCACACACAGCCCATGGGGCTGCTCTGGTAGCCCCAAAGGCTCCATGACACCCTGGGAACAAGGCAGGAGATGCTTTAATTCCATTTCCAGCCCAGCTCAGCGCAGTGTGCCAGCCCCAGGAAGCAGCAGGCTGGACTGGCCCAGGGGCAATTCCAGCCAGGTGGCAGGAGAGCTGGTGCAGGGCTGCAGAGGGGCAGTCACAGCCCATCCTGCCCCCAGCAAGATGAACAGGACAGGCACACCACCCCAGGCAGCTGCAGAAAAGCAAAACCTGGCAAGTTTCTTCTTTTAATTTAAAAAAATGAGAAGCCAAACCAGCCCAGTGTGGTTTCAGCTGGGGGTCTGAGGCCTGGGTGGCAGCAGGAGGGGGCTCAGCAGGCAGGAGCCTTGGGCTTCGTTAGGATTCAGCCCTTGGAGCTCTCCTTTCCCTCTGATGCCTGAGTGTGATTGACACTTACAAATTACCCAGCCAAAAGTGTCGAGTCTTTGACCCCTGAGTAACATCTTTGGCAAGCCTGAGATTTGCCAGCATTTTGTCATCTAATTACTACAAATCCCTTGAAAATTCACTGGCTGGTGAATTTTTAATGCGGGACAATTTCAATGTGATGCATGGCCCAGATGGGCAGTGCAGGCTCCTTCCCTCTCCCCCCTCTGCCTCCCTGCCTGCCCTTCTCCTGCTTCCCTCCTTCCTTTGCCCCCCTTCCTCCCCCAGTCCCATTCCTTATCTCCCTCCTGCCTCTGTGCATCCCCATCCATGGAAGTGCCCCGGGATCTCAGCCCCTCCTGGGCTCTCCAGCCCAGCTCAGTGTCCCCCCTGTCCCCTCTCTGTCCTGCTGAGGGAGCTGCTACATGGAATTCTTGTTTTTTTTCCCCACCTTCTCAGGTCTGTGGCTGATGGATGGAGCAGGAGAAGCCTCCATGAGGAGCCAGCCCACTTGTTGCCAGTGGAATCCAGGGCTGATTTATGCCCTGTGTCCAGGTCCTAGGATTCCCAGCCTTTGAAATTCAGAGAGGAAGGAAAACCCTTGTCTGCTGGCAGCTCCTGAGCATCACTTCTTAAATCCAGGCAGGGATTGATTCCCTTCATCTCAGCCCAACCTGGGGGAAGAGGAACCTGGAGCAATGGACACTTCCCTGCTGACCTGGGGACTGACAGAACCTTCTCTTAATATCTGAATTAAATAATTCCTGTACATTAAAAACCACATTCTGTACATTAAAAACCATATTTTTAATTTCCCAAACTGAGCAACGTCTGGGTTTTGGTTGGCTTTGTTTCTTCCCCACAGCCAAGTCATTTTTTGGGACCGATAGAGAGATAAGAGCAATAATTCCTGTACATTAAAAACCACATTCTGTACATTAAAAACCATATTTTTAATTTCCCAAACTGAGCCACGTCAGAGTTTTGGTTGGCTTTGTTTCTTCCCCACAGCCAGGTAGGTTTTGGGGCCGATAGAGAGATAAGAGCAGTTTTGGGGCCGATAGGGAAATAAGAGCAATAATTCCTGTACATTACAAACCATATTTTTAATTTCCCCAGCTGAGCCACATCTGGGTTTTGTTTGCCTTTGTTTCTTCTCCACAGCCAGGTAGTTTTTGGGGCCGATAGGGAGATAAGAGCAGTTTAGGAGGGAGGCCTGGGCTCTGCTGTGCTGGGCTTTGTGCCTGTGTCATTTCTGTCCCCGCTCCCAGGCAGTCGCCTCCCGTCTCTCCCTTCCCAGCTTTCAAAGGGAAAGAGGCTTTGCTTTTCAACCAGGGTACTGCTTTACATATGTAGGCAGCTGATAAAGTATTTTCACTTCGCCCCTTTCCCCTCTGGGAATCGCTGTCTTACGGCAAAACTGTTTTGTCTGACAAGGGCTGCAACAGATTACACGTGTTGGCTGCAAACATGGGGCCTTTTTTTACCCCCTTCCCCCCCCTTTTTTTTTTTCTTAAAAAAAAAAAAATAAATAAATCTCTATCTCTGCAGTGCCAGGAGGAGCTCTGCCTTTTGCCTCCAGCCCCCAGGAGCAGCCCGGTGCTGGGATCTGCTGGTGGCATCAGACTCCTCTGGGTGGTGCCTCTGGCCAGATTGGTTTTCTCACCGAGGTTAATTTGAGCCTGAATCCATGAAAATGTCACTGATTCCATCAGGGCTGAGCACATCAGATGGGCTGGCTCAGGGTTTGGGAGGGGGGAGATTTTAGGAGCCCTCAGCATCCAAAAATGCTGCAGCCACAGCATCCCTGGAGGTCAGGGGGACTCAGAGTGATGATGCTGAGAGCCAGGCTCCAGTGTCACACTGATCCACTCATGGTGGGCCATCCAGGACACTCCTTCCCAACCCATGGGCCAAGGCTTTCTCCCATCTCCAGCTGGGATAGGTTTATAATTTGCTTTTCAAGTCATCTGTTCAGGCATTGAAAACCTTTAAACCCTCAGGTGGCACCAGCAGGAGATGAGCAGAGCTGAGAAACCCCTGCCCAGGTTTGTCCTCTGGCTCCACCTCCTGAGCTGCCCCTCCAAAATCCCTCCCTTGTCCTCCCAGCAGCCCTAGCACCTGGAGGGAAGGTCTGGGACAAGATGGGATGAAGGGCACACCGGGATTCAGGGATGTTTTGCTGCTCAGAAGCTGCACACCAGGGCTGAGACGTGCCCAGATTGCAGAGGGAGAAAAATGAGGACACTGCAGTGCCTTGGAATGGGCACCCAAACCTGGGGGTGCCAGAGGGGGGTTTGGAGGAGAGGAGCCCTGGGAGGGAGCAGCTCATCACCAACTCATCCAGGCTGTGCCTCAGCTCCTTTTAAGGGAAAACACTAAATCTTTAGTGATGGGTTTGAAGGATTAGCATCTGGAGTTCGCCCCAGGGTGCCTGGAAATATCCAGCAGTGCCACCACTGAGGGACACCTGCCTGCTCCCAGACCTCTGGGGACCCAGCACTGGGCAGAGTTCGGGCACCTTCCCCAGGGAGAGGCCTCAGCCCTGGATCACCCAGCCTGAGGGGATCCCACTGACATTTCTGTGGGACAGCACCCTCAGCAGCACAGTCTGGCCCTGGGCACCTCGTGCTGGGCATTTCCACACCCAAGGATACCCAGAAGTTTTGTGAATCCTTACCTGCTCTTTTCCCTCTTTTCCACATTTTCCCTTTTTTTTTTTTTTTTTTTTTTTCCCATTTCACATCTTCACTCATGAAATCCCATGCAAGCAACAGGTCTGGGCCCAGGGAACACTTTGCTTGCCCCGAGTTTGTGGAGATAATTAACTGTGTGTTCTCAGCTGAAACCTGCCATGGCAGCCTGGGGGCTGTGCCATCCGTGGGGGCTGGACTGGGACAACCACAGGTGGAAAACACAGGAGGAACCAGCTGAGAACAGCCCTCCCTGGGCTGCCTCTTCTCTTGCTCTGTCCCTGTCCCTCAGTCTGGGCCATTCAGATCTGGGGACATCCTTTCCCAGCTTCTCTGTGCCCCACAGGAGCAGGGATGGGCGCTGCATCCTCCCCTGCCCACGTGGGAGCAGCTCTGGTGCTTTTCCCACCTTTTCCCAAGGATTCCTGCCCCTCAGCCCCCCAGGAGCCAGGGATGGGCACTGCATCCTCCCCTGCCCACGTGGGAGCAGCTCTGGTGCTTTTCCCACCTTTTCCCAAGGATTCCTGCCCCTCAGCCCCCCAGGAGCTCACCCCACTCCTGTTCCTCGCAGAGCCAGGCCTGGTGCTGCCCCTGGGAGCACGCTGGGTCCCTCAGCCCAGGGGCTGACACTGCTGGCCTGGTCAGGGCCCCCCACACCCCAACTCCCCCCCAGGGTCTCCCCAAGGCTGGGAAGATCCTGGCACTCCCTGACCCCCCTGCTCCCTTCGTGCCTGGCTGAGGAAGAAGTAATTAGTGCCGCTTGCTCCAGCAGGCAGTGCCCAAATGTCAGGGACAGCAGAGTCATTAAGACCTGGTTTTACTCCATGTTTGCTCCCAGAGTCTGTGTGTGAGTGTGTGAGGAAATTTTGGGGTGTGAATCCAGCCCCAAAGCACCAGGAAAAGTCCCTTCCCTTCCCCTGGCTGTGCTGCCCAGCTGCCACCTGCCTCAGTTTCCCTCCTGTCACCTCTGTAAGGGACCCATCACATCCTCCATATGGGGACAATCACAGGGTTACGTGATGGGAGGGTCAGTGCTGCCCCAGGGGGTGCAAGGGGCACCCCAATACCCCTGGGGTGGCTCAGCAGCCAGGGCAAACCTCCTGCTCCCATTTAGGGCTACAAACCAGATGAGCTGCCCGTGCTTGGGTGCCCATCCAGGTGCCCCCACGCTCCCAGAGCTGGGTGCCCGAGGCTGTGGGCAGGTTTGGGGGCACAGGCAGGCACAGGGTGCTGCAGCAGGACCGTGCTGCAGCCTGCTCCCCATCCCTGCTCCCCATCCCTGCTCCCCATCCCTGCTTCCCATCCCTGCTCCCCATCCCTGCTTCCCTTCTCTGCTCCCCATCCCTGCTCCCCATCCCTGCTTCCCATCCCTGCTTCCCATCCCTGCTTCCCTGCTTCCCACCCCTGCTTCCCATCCCTGCTTCCCATCCCTGCTTCCCATCCCTGCTCCCCATCCCTGCTCCCCATCCCTGCTTCCTATCCCTGCACCAAGCAGGAGAGGGAGAGAGCGGGAGGAAGCGGGAGGGAAAGGACATGTCAAATCAATCATATTTAAACAAAAGCCTCTTCGGCCCAAGGGCCCTTTTAAAAGCTGCTTATTTAATTAAAAGTCCCATTTTCCATATTTATGGCCCTTATTCAGTTAAATATTAACCGCCTGGGCCAGGGCTGGTTTATTCTTTGGGAAGAGGCAGAGTTGGGAGGTTCATTAGGGGTTTATCAGGCAGATGGATGGATGGATGGATGGATGGATGGATGGATGGATGGATGGAGGGATGGATGTGGGACAGCACATGTGGGCTCCTGACGGTGCCTGGGGACTGTGGGGATGACACCACCACTGCCCTGTCACCTTCCAGCAGGACACAGGGCTAAAAACAGGGGAATGGGGGCTGTTGGGATGGTGTGGGATATGAGCAGGGACAGCTCCTGCAGGAAACCACCTGAACCACAACACCAGGCACAGTTTATGCACCCAGCTCCCCTAAGCTGAGGCAGGATAATCATCAAAACACCTCAGTGTTTCCCTGGGGTCACTGGCTCCTGGCCTAACCCTGCCAGGACTGTTTTCCCCAGGATTGCATTCCCAGCAGTGCCTGAGAACCACGGCTGTGCCAGAGAGGCTCTGCTGGGTTTGGACATCTCAGGGCTGGGCAGGACCTCCCTGAAGGCTCATCCGTGGTGTCACTGCTCCAGGCTGGATCTGGGAACAAGGACCTCTGGGGGCTTCCTTGGAGTCATGGAGGGGGCCAGAGCTGCTCAGCTGGATGCAGGGAGCTGTGGGTGGCTGCAGAAGATGTGGGAATGAGGAGAAGCTGGAGTTTATGTTTGGGTTGGAAGGGACCCAGTGGTTCCACCCCTCCCCATGGGCAGGGACACCTTTCCCTAGAAGGGGGGAAGGGAAATCCAGGGAGCAGAGGAGCAGGCACGCTCCAGAAGGCGTCCTTGGGGTCAGTCCCTCACTGCCATGGGGCAGAGGGGAAGCCCTGCAGGGTCCCCTCAGGGCTGCATCCTGCTCTGCATGTGCTGGGACACCCCTGTGAGAGCTGCAGGAGAGTGGGGCTCATCCAGGCACCCCAAAACCTCCCTCTGAGCTCTGTCCACCCTTCTCCCCTTCATTTTTTTTGGGAGCCCAGCAAGCAGCCCCGTGCAGCTCCTCTCTCTAGAGCATCACCTCCACCAAGCCAGCCCTCCCTGTCCCTCCCTAAACACCGGCACACCGGGCTGGCAGCAGAGCCCACGGGGACCCTGCCTGGGGAGGGTGGTGCTGGCAGGGCAGGGAGTGAAACGGAGCCGGTGATTTCCTCCGGGGAGTGGGGGTTGGCTGGTGCTGGCAGGAGAGGGAGAGACACCGGGTTATCAGAGAAGTGTGAAGACAATAATGCAATCTGACATTTCTGAAATGAGACCCCCCGGTTGCCCTGGCAACGGCTCACGTGGGACCAGCTCCCGGGAGACGGCTCCGAGATGTGCTATAAATGATGTTTGATTAGAATTTAAATCATTTAGGCGGAGAGCAGATAGGCCTTTTGTCAGCGCGGGGACCCGCGGGGGTCACCCCGCCCGCAGCTGCCAGCGCCCCCGGGGATGCGCTGCCCCCGGGCACGGAGCTGCCCCGCGGCCCTGACCCCTCCAGCCGGGACCGAGCAGCTCCTGGAGCGCTGAGCCCCGAGCGCCTCTGAGCCCCGAGCGCCTCTGAGCCCTGGGCATGGAGCTGGAGGCTGCACCTGAGCCTTGGGTTCTGCCCAGCTGGGGCAAAGCCACCAGAACTCCGCTGTGGTTTCCTGCTAGCCGAGAGCCTTGGCTTCTGCCGGGCTCTAATTGAGATAATGGCACTTCTGAATTAATCCTGCCTCCCTGGAAGTTTCCTTCGGGTGCAGGAATGCGGCGTGGTGTCACCTGCAAGGGCAGTGCCCTTCCCCAGGCGGCCTCGGGGGACGTGTCCAGCTCTCCCCAGCACCGCCAGAGCGCAGTCTGGGAAATTCTCCGGCATCCCGAGCTGTTCTGGGGCAGGAGTTTGGCTGGACAGCCATCCCCGAGCATTCCCTGCTCTTGGGGCACACAGTGAGGCCCTTTTTTTGCTGCACAAAGCCTTCCTTGGGATGAAATTTATTCCCCTGGCTGCGGGGGCTTGCAGGAATTCACGCCTGGAGCAGGGCCGGCAGCCCTGGGCTGTGCTCCTGCCCTGGCTTTGTGGGGTGAGGGCTCCAGGGAACAGCTGCAGGGGCCAGGGCTCTGCTGGGGTCACCCTGGGGATGGGGACACCACCCCTGTCAGCCCAGGTGTGATCAACACCCACATCAGTGAGAAGGGGACCTAAAGGCATCTGGACCTTCTGCTGAGGTCTCATGGGTGGTGGCACCATCAGAGCCAGAGGCCAGCCCGTTTTGGAAGCTTTGAGAAGCTGTTTCTGTGCTTTAATATCAGCCAGGGCTGAGTGAGGAACACAAGTGCCTGATTCCCCAGCTGGTGGAGAGCGGTGTTAGAAGCAAACCAGCAGCAGGAAATTTCTTTTCCTAGAAATTTTTACAATTCCTTGCTCTTCAATGCCATGATTTAGATCCAATGAATCTTTAGAGCTTGCTTTTCAACTCCCCCAAAATGCCATCTGATCATGAAATTAGAGCTAAACTAATAAATCTCAACAAATATTAATCTAATGAATTTAGCTTCTTTCTGTTTGTGGACCAGCAAAGAGGGGAATTGCAATGTTCTCATATGTATTAATTATGTGAATGTATTCCACAAACCTTTCCTGACTGCCTTGGTCATGAATATTCTGAGTTTTGTTTTGTGGTTGGGCCCACCCCATACAATCAACTGTGGGTTTGGGGGGAAAGTTCAACCAAGGGGAGCCTGGATCTTAAAATCATTAAATAGTTTGTGTTGGGAAGCTCCTTGAAGCTCATCCCAGGACACCTCCCACCAGAGCAGGTTGCTCCCAGCCCATCCAACCTGGCCTTGTCTTGCCAGCTCTGAGCTTTGCTGTAAAATTCTCCACTTCTGATGGTCTTCAAATGGACTCTCTGAGTGTCTGTGGGGTGCACTGGGTGGGAGGAGAAGCCTTGAGCGATGCAGGTTCTGGATGTGTTTGGGGTGAGGGATGCACTGGGCTGGCCCTGGGGGCTCTAAGAGGCTCCTGGACACCTCTGGGTGGTTTTAGTGGGGATCTCCACGACTATAAAATCACTGGTGGTGCCTCCAGCCAGCTCTGGGGTGCTGCACTCTGGCATTTACTGACAGATGTTGTATTGGAGTGGTGGTGAGCTCTTCCTTCAGGGAGCAGCTCAGCTCTCATCTGGGCAGGGCAGTGTTGGGGCTGCTCCCCAAACCTCCCCAGCAAGCTCTGCCCCCCAGAATCACTGCTCCTGTGTTTGTGTGGGGCTGCAGAGCCTGCCCAGCTCAGGGGCTTGGGAGCCTGCTCAGCTGGAGCCCTCCCTTCACAGCTCTGCCTCTGCAAATGGGGTTTGGAGCAGGGGGCTCCCCTGGCAGGTCCCTGCAGGGCTCTTCTGGAGCAGCTTTGGGATCAAGGCTGCTCTGCCCAGCTCTGGAGCCTCCCTGCTGGGAGGAAGCCTGGCCCTGGAGCCAGAGGGAGTTTGGCACTGGGCTTTGGGGGCTGGGTTTCCCTCCTCCAGCCCATCCTTTGGGATTTGGGCACCCCCTGTTTGGGGAGAGGGGCTCAGAGAGCCCTGCAGGAGGGCGAGGGCAGGCTCAGGGGGACACCTGGGGGTGACACCTCAGTAATTGGCACGAGCTGGAGGTGCAAACCCAGGCAGGAACGGGCTTGTCAGCCCTGGGGAACTGTCCTGGGCATGCACAGAGCTGCTGGATGGGGCCAGGAGGGAAAATAACAGGGCTTGTTCCAGATCAGAAATGAATTAAACACCCCCTGATCCACCTCCAAGCTGTGTGCCACCCCACAGAAACACAAAACTGCTTCTTGTTGTGGCTGTTCTCCTGCAGTGCTTTGCCTTTGGGGCTCCCCCTGCACACACAGGCCCTGGGGACACTTCCCTGGGTGCCACCAGCTCTGCCCTCCTGGATGCTGGTCCCTGGCAGGCCAGGAAGGAGCTGAAGCAGCCCCAGGTAATAAAGTCTGATCCAGAACGGACATAAAACTGAATATATGGCTGTGTCTGATTAAAGACAAATTATTTTTGGCAAATATTAATGTTCCAGCAGGAGTGGCACAGCAGCCACTTCAGCACATCTCTTCATTTCCCTTCAGTTTTTCAGTCTGATGTTTGAAATACCCACCCAGAACTGGTGCATCCCTCTGTGGGAGAGGCACCTGGGGCTGGGGACAAGGACAGGGAGAGGTGGCCCTTGTCACCTCCCTGGCACCAGCTGCTCCCTTTTCCCTGCCTGGAAGTGTGGGGAAAAGCTGTGTTTGCACCTCAGCTGAGGTGTGCAGCACCTGCCTGGGTGTGGAGAGGGTTTTCCCACTGGGAAAGTCCCTGTGCAGGGAGCAGGGAAGGTCAGTGCCTTGTTGTTAGCACAAGCCTTCTGGCCATGGGTGTGGTGGCCTGGGAAAAGCTGATCCTTGGGAAGGGTCAGGGCTGGCTGGGGCTGTTACTCTGGTTTGCACTGGAGAAACCTGCAGAGGAACTGGTAATAAAGGCCTGGAGTGATGGGGAATGGACCTAAATTGACAGAGGACAGGGTTAGGTTGGGTATTGGGAAGGAATTGTTCCCTGGGAGGGTGAGGAGGCCCTGGCACAGCAGCTGTGGCTGTTCCTGCATCCCTGGCAGTGCCCAAGGCCAGGCTGGATGGGACTTGGAGCCACCAGGATCAGTGGAAGGTGTCCCTGCCATGGCAGGGGTGTGATGGGATGAGCTTGAAAGCCCCTTCCAACCCAAACCATCCCATGATTTCTGATCCCCAAATCTGGAACCTCCCTGGCAGAGATGAGAGGTCCCAGCTGTGCTCCCGGGAGGGCTTTGGGCAAAGCCCAGAGCCAGGAGCTGCTGCAGGACTGGCAGCACCTCTGAGTGCCTGGGGCATCTCAGGAGCACCAAAGCCTGTGGCCTCCCTGTGACACCTGCAGGGCCATCTCCTCTTTGTCTGCTGCTCACAGCCGGCTCTGGCCGGTGCAGGGCTCAGGGAGGGGGTGACAGAGCCCAGCACAGCCGGGACACCCAGGGCAGCAGCTCCTCCCACTGACTGACCCCTCCTGCTCCCTCCAGGTGTGTCCATTGCCCCACAAACTGTGCTTAACCCTGCAGCATCCACCTCCTGAACTCGCCTGATTTTTATCTTTTTTAAAAATACATCTATTTTCTTTATCTCTAGACATTTGCTGCTTCCCCTCGTGCTAATGCAGGCATCTTCCATCACCAAACGCCTCGGGGGCAGAGGCAAATGGCACTGAGAGCTCTGCAGCCTGGGAGGAGGGACAGGGGACACCAGGAGCAGATGGGGCCATTCCTGCTCCTTCTCCTTCTCCTTCTCCTTCTCCTTCTCCTTCTCCTTCTCCTCCTTCACCTTCTCCTGCCACCCCTCACCTCCAGCAGCTCCCGCCCCTTGATGCCCCTCGGTTCCCCCACCCCTGACCCCCTCAGTGCTGCAATTCCTCCTCTTTTTCCCCTTTTTTCTCTTTTCCCAGCCCTGTTTGCTGCCCAGCTTTTGCTGCAGCCCTTTGGCTGATGAATATTCCATTTGTTTGCCCAGGTTGGGGCTGCTTGGAGCCTCAGGAGCCTCAGAGCCCATCCCAGTGTCTGTCCTGGTGGTTGCAGTTGCTGGGGTGGAAGGTGATGCACGGTGGGAAGGGAGAGGGAAGTGGGCAAAGCAAACCTATTCCTGCTTTTGTCCCCAGCTCAAGAGCAGAAATCCCTTCATTTCTCCCAGGGGAACTGGGGGATGGATCTGTCGGGTCCTGCTGAGGCAGCTGTGGGTGAGAGGAGGGGGTTTGGGGTGGTTCAGGGGTCCCACAGCTGGCAGTGCCATGAGGAGGTGGCACCAAGGCTCGAATCTGTTCTGTGGGGTCTGCAGGGATGCCCTGCTCCTGCTGCCAGGGGAGATGGGGACAGGGAGGGGTGGCAGGGGTGGTCTGGGGGGTCCCACAGCTGGCAGTGCCATGAGGAGGTGGCACCAAGGCCCAAATCCATTCAGTGGGGTTTGCAGGGATTCCCTGCTCCTGCTGCCAGGGAGGGATGGGGACGGGGAGGGGTGGCAGGGGAGGGGGTTCTGCCTGCTCAGGGTGACAGACGCATCCAAAACACCCCTCTGGAGGCAGGCAGTGCTCGGATAGCCTGGCTTTGCTGCTGGGCCGTGCTCCCAGCCCTCCTCCAGGTGAGGAATGTCCCTCAGCATCCCCCACCCGCTTTTCCCGGTGCACGGGATGCAGCAGCGGCCCGGAAAATAAACAACCAGCGCTTAGTGAAGCTGTTCTGCCAAATTTACACCTTTTGCCGGCGCACGGAGGGGGAGGCAGGAGCCGCGGCCGCTCCCCTTGATGGGCGCATCCATCATGGGCTATGAATGGCCGCGCTCCGGGAGGGATCGAGCGGGGACGGTGCCGGCTCCCCTCGTCCATCACCGGCCGCGGACAGCGCTGGCAGCCACCCCGGCAGCTCAGGGATGCTGTGGGATCAGGGAGGAGCAGCAGGGTCCATCCCACAGCTCAGGGATGGAGTGGGATCAGGGAGGAGCAGCAGGGTCCATCCCACAGCTCAGGGATGCTGTGGGAGCCAGGAGGAGCAGCAGGATCCATCCCACAGCTCAGGGATGCTGTAGGGTCAGGGAGGAGCAGCAGGATCCATCCCACAGCTCAGGGATGCTCTGGGATCAGGGAGGAGCAGCAGGATCCATCCCACAGCTCAGGGATGCTCTGGGATCAGGGAGGAGCAGCAGGATCCATCCCACAGCTCAGGGATGCTGTAGGATCAGGGAGGAGCAGCAGGATCCATCCCACAGCTCAGGGATGCTGTAGGATCAGGGAGGAGCAGCAGGATCCATCCCACAGCGATCCCTCCCGGCTCCAGCAGCCCCTGGGGACCAGCGTGTCACTGTCCCCATGGGCTGGGGCAGGGCTGTGCCCATGCAGCCTTTTAAAGGGATTTTTACAGGGATTTTTACAGGGATTGCTGCCAACTTTGTGGACCTGGATTCTCCTGGAAGCCACGGTGCTTCCTTCTGTCTCCCAGCCCTGGTTTTGTGTCTGTTCCCATCTCCTGTTCGAGTGCCTCTCACCTGTTGGTTTCCTCTAATGGCATCAGGTCCAAGTGGCTGAGCAGTTAAAATGAGCACCATCCCCATGGGTTTCTCTTTTTTTCTTTCTCTGGCAATGGGGGGTTTTTGCTCTCCTCCAGCTGCATTCCCAAGGGATTGGGCCTGTCCCTTTCCCTCTGTCCCCTTCTGAGGAAATGTCAGCCAAATTCCAGGAATACAGAGAGGGCTGGAAGTGCAGAGATCTTAAAACGTGGTGCTCCTGTGCTTTTGGGGTTTGCAGGGAGCAGATCCTTTGATGTTTTCACCAAATGGAGCTGGGGGAGCAGTGCTGGGGCTGGGTGCCCACCCCTCCTTCAGGACAGGGAATCAAATGGGCTTTTGAGGGAGGGGAAGGGGTTGTGTGGACCCCATCCACTGCTTGGTGCTCCCAGTGTTTTCCTGGCTCTCCTCTAAATCCCCTGACCCCATCCTGCTGGGGTGGAGGTGCTGTGCTCCTGTGAGCCATGGGAACCAGTGGAGTTCTGGTTCTGGGAGCACTGAGAGGCCATGGAAACAGCTCCTGGCTGGGCTCTGGGGTGTTTTGGGGGACAAAGGTTCCTAAAACATGGGGGCTTCAGGCTGGAACCAGCCCTGGGTGTGCTGGGTGCTGGCACAGGCTGCTCTGACCCCAAGCCTTCCCGGCACCATTGTATAAATCCATATCCACATATTCCAGCTGCCTCAGTGATTAATGCAGCTCAGCCCCTCCAAGTTTATTGCTCAGAAGTTCAGACCAGCTTCAGACCCCAAAAAATGTTGGTTTCCCCTCTCTGAACTCTTTTTCTCTGGTTCTGGCAGTCAGCAGCTGCAACACAACATCCCAAACCTCGTGAGGAGGATGAGGGATCTTCCTCCTCAAGCCAGCCTGAATGAGAGAAAACCAAACGAGATTGCAAACAATGCTCTTGTAATTTCTGGGGTTCATAGAAACATCTCTGCTGGGTTTGAAGGAAACAGATAACATTGCCAGGCCCCACTGTGAGTGAAGCCCCTTTCTGCTGTCCCTTCCTTCTCCCCACTGTCCCCAAACCAACCATGAGTGACCCCACAGCCACAGGGCTTTAACACACTCACCATTAAGTGGTTCCTGGGGGCAGAGTGTGTTTGGGAGAGGTGGGAGCTGCTGCTGGAGGAGATCCAGCCCTCCAGCCAGGCCCAGCTCGGGGTGCCAGGGGTTGGGGACCATTCCCAGGGTGGCAGGAGCCCCTCACTGTGCCCTTGGCTGCCCTGGGAGTCGCTGTGGGCTGGTGCTGCACAGCGGGGACAGGGAAACTCCCACTCTGCTGTGGGATAATGGATTTGGGGGGATCTGGATGGTGCTGGGGGGTTCCCAACAACCTGAACCCATGGTCCCTGTGTTCCCCCAGGCCAGACCCTGCACCCAGCCCAGACCCTGCACCCCAACCCTCACCCATCCCCAACCCTCACCCATCCCCAGCTCCCCACCCACCTCAGCTCTTCATCCACCCCCATCCCTCATCCACCCCCAGCTCTTCATCCACCCCCATCCCTCATCCACCCCCAGCTCTTCATCCATCCCCAGCCCTCATCCACCCTCAATCTTCATCCATCCCCAGCTCCTCACCCACCCTCAATCTTCATCCATCCCCAGCTCTTCATCCATCCCCAGCTCCTCACCCACCCCAGCTCCTCACCCACCCCAGCTCTTCATCCACCCCACCTCCTCATCCACCCCAGCTCCTCACCCACCCCCAGCCTTCATCCATCCCCAGCCTTCATCCACCCCCAGCCTTCACCCACCCCCAGCCCTCATCCTCCCCCAGCCCTGGTGCTCGCAGCTGCCGGCTGGGCTGGAGCAGGGGCTGCTCGGGGCTCTCGGTGCCTCGGGCGCCTCTCCCGCCCAGGCTGGGCGTGCTCCATCGCCGTCCTCCCCCCCGGCTCTGCTTTCCTGCTTCTTCCCTCACAGCTGCTTTCTCCTTCTGCTCCTGCTCCCCTCTCGCTCCCTCCACTCTGCCTCAGAGACACACATAACTCTCCCGTGAAATATATACAGTGTAAATATATAAAAAGCCGGCGTTTGCCTGCTGCTTATGTATTCATGAAATAGTAAATAAATTTTATGGGATAATGTGAAGGCTGCCAGGGAGCAGGAGGATGAAAACTAACCCCTAATGAGGCTCCGTGTCAGTTTGGCACACTCGGGATCGATCTGCCGCTTCCATTTAGCGCCCGAGCCCGGGGGGGAGGAGGCGCTTCCCCGGCGTGGCCTCGGCAGCGACGCCGCGGTGGCGGGCACGGGGTCACGGGCACGGGCCGGGGCTGGGCAGCGCTCCGGGTGTCGGGCTGGATCGGGGAGGGGGCGAAACGGGGCGGGGGAGAAGCCTTCCGGGGAGGGGATGCTCTTGGGGAGAGATGTGGGGGCAGAGGGAGGGAGGGATGCAGGGATGGAGGGAGGGATGCAGGAAGGGATGCAGGGAGGGATGCAGGGATGCAGGGAGGGATGGCGGGATGCAGGAAGGGATGCAGGGAGGGATGCAGGGATGCAGGGATGGAGGGAGGGATGCAGGGAGGGATGCAGGGATGGAGGCAGGGATGCAGGAAGGGATGCAGGGAGGGATGCAGGGATGCAAGGAAGGATGCAGGCTTGCACAAGGAGGAATGCAGGGAGTGATGCAGGCAGGGATGCAGGGTTGGAATTAAGCTTGCACAAAGAGGGGTGCAGGGTTGGATGCAGGCTTGCATGAGGAAGGGATGACAGTGGGAAGCAGCTTGCACAAGGAGGAACGTGGGGAAGGATGCAGGGAAGGATGCAGGCAGAAATGCAGGGAAGGATGCAGGAAGGGATGCAGGGATGCAGGCAGAGATGCAGGAAGGATGCATGGGGGGATGCAGGGATCCAAGAAGGGAAGCAGGGAGGGATGCAGGGCTGCAGGGAGGCTTGCACAGGCCTCCAGGCCACTCCCTCAGCAGGCAAGAGGAGCTCTGGGGTGCCAGTGTGGGCACAGCCAAACTGCAGCTCCCCTGCCCAGCTCAGGAGGGGCTGGGCTCCATCCTTCCACTGAGACCCTCCCATGGGAAAAGGGAGCTCCTGGGCTTGCCCAGGGCTGAGCAGAGCTGGAGTTCTTTCCTGCAATCCTCCCCAGGGAGCAGCAGCTCCAGCAGGGATGGAGGAGGGTGGTGGCTGCCCTGGGCACGTGGAGGTCCCCTTGATCCCTTTCTGTGCTCCCAGGAGGAACAGTGGGGACACAGGGTGTGGGGAGCACTGCAGAGGGGAAGGGCTGGGCTTTGGGAGGAGCCACAACAGGCAGTGAGACCCTGGGCACCCCACAGGCCTGTGGGGCTCAGCCTTCCCACAGGAGCTGCCCTGTGTTTGAGGGGCTGTGGGTGCAGGGCTGTGGGTTTGCCCCAGTGCTGGGTGCCCCAGCCCTACCTGCTGCAGCAGGGGCATGATATGATGGTTATTATTTGGGGCATGATATGATGGTTTGGGATTATTTGGGGTATGATGCAGCTTTTCCTTTAATTCAGTGTTTGAGGAATAGGGTCATACATAACAGGGGAAAAAGCCGGAAGGATGAGTGTGTGCTTCCAAACACCTGGGAATGTGGGAATTACCAGGCACACCTGAGAATCCCTCACCCAGGGAGGGATTTTAGGATTTTTGTAGCTAAAAACCCAGCCTGGGTTGGAAAGGAAGCAGAAATGTTGGTCTGGTTAATGCTGAGAGTCAGCTGCAGGTCAGCAAAGTGGGAACAGCACAGCAGCACTGGGCTGGGGCTGCATCTCTCCAACATCCCTGACAAATGTTAGAGCTTCATTTAGAGAACAGCCAAAGGGCCTGATGGAATACCAGAGGGGATGAGAGATATTTACACACATAAACACATTGAAGTTTTATCCTCTTTGGAGTGCCCAGTTTGAAAGCATCTCTTGGTGCAGCGTGGGGGAGCCCAGCAGGGCTGGGGCATGCAGGATGCTGCTGCTGCTGCTGGAATTTTGGCTCTGGATGGGTTTTCCATCAGGGATTTGAGGCCAAGCAGGTGGAGATGCGGGCAGGGACACAGACAGAGATGCAGGGAGCTGGGTGAAGCAGCAGCAGCTTTTCCCCTCCACCATCACCCTGCCAGCATCCTCACAGAGCTGCCCCACGCGAGGCACGGGGCTTTGGAAACTCACAATATTTGGGGTATTTACGGCGCAGTTTCGTTCCCAATTACCGTCCTCACCCGGAGGGAGCTGGAGCCTGCATCTGCCGTGTTCCTGCGCCTCGTGGGGAGCTGCAAACAGCCCCGGGCTCAGCCCCAGCCCCGCTCCCGCAGCCCCCGCGGCTCCCGCGGCCGGGACGAGCTCCGGGTGCCGCTGGCTCCCCTCAGCATCCGGCTCGCAGCCCTTCCCTCCCTCCCTCCCTCCCTCCCTCCCGCGCCGCCTCCTCCTTCTCTCCCTCCCTCTCTCCCTCCCTCCTTCCCCCCTCGTATTTTTTTTTATGGACGGAATGAGATGGAGAAGTAAAAATTATTAACCCCGAGGTCAGCGCTGGCTGCCTCATTCCTCTCTAGCTTCAAGCACTTTCTCCCTCATCTGTTTCACAGACAGCGATGTTCGGCTCAACACATTTGCATATACTTATTGCATTTTTTTAGTCTTTATCTATTTATTTATTTTTAAAGAGACAGAGCTGCTCCTGCCTCTTTTTTTTTTTTTTTTTCTTCTCCCTCCTGTGAGTTTTCTCTTCTCCAGCTGCTCTTTGGGATTTGATTCAGGCACAGCTCGCTGAGGGAGGCAGGGAAGTGCAGGACCTGCAGGGATGCTGGGCTTGCCTCTCCTCCTCCCACCTTGATTTCACCGCTGCTTTTTCCACGTTTTCCCTAGAAAATGGCTGAGCTGTCCCTCTTGGCTGCCGAGGGAGCAGGAGCAGGGTGCAGGATGGCCAGAGGGATGGATCCATCTTGCTCTTCATGGCCGTGCTTCCCCCTGGAGAAGCGATGGGGAAGGGCCCCAGGAAGCTCCTGGTGGCCCAAAGCAGGGTGGAGATGGAAGCTGCTCACCATTCCAAGGCTTTTCTTGGATGCCAAGCACAGCTGGCTCCTCCAAAGTCATCAGCACGTGGCAAAACCTGGACCCTCGTTCAGGAGGCAGCACCCTGAGGCTCAGCATTCTCCTCTTCACCACAGCAAAGCTTCTCCCATCAACCCCAAGGAACACCAGGGAGCGGGGGAGAAGAAAAAAAATTAAATAAAAAATTGCCATTGTTACATCCTAAGCTCAGCATCTCCCCAAAAATCCCTCTCAGATATCCATAATGGTCCAGCAGCTATTAGAGGCGTGGGAAGGAGGGAAGGGAAGGAAATGAATGCCGGGTGAGAAGGGAAAATTCATAGCCCAGCTGATACGCCATGATAAATAATTATGAGTTATTAATTTTAAATTACATCTTTAATGCGTTGCATGATTTTAATTCCCACCACAGTATTAATATAGGGGCTGTGGGTTTGATTAATTTAAAGTGGAACAGAAAGGTGTCGATTCCCAGCGCTGCCGGCGACCTCACGGGGCTGCACGGGGAGGGCCCTCCTTCCCTTTATTCCCTTTATTGTGGGATCAGGGCTGGGATGGCCGCTCCTGCGCTGTGGGGTGGGTGGGAAGAGTCCAAAGCAGGGTGTGAACAACAGCAAGGTGTTGAAGAGCCCACAGCTGCTTTATTTCGGGGGGAATCCATGAGGGAAGAGCATCACAGGAGAGCTGGGAGCGCCCATCCTGCTTCCCAGATGGATGAAAACCTGCAGAAACCCTCCCTCAGCTGCTGCATCCCAAATCCACACCTCCAAAACACAGGGACCAGCATCACCAAAACCCTCTGGGTGCTTCCACCCTCCCCTCCACCTCAGCCCCCCTGTGCCGGGGCCAGGAAGCTGCTCCAAGTTTGCTTGGCCAGTAAACTTCCCCTAAGTGTGACAATCGCTTTAGCTGCCCAGCGAGGATTTACCGGGCTTCTGTTATCTCTTTGAAAGTCGGAGTTCTCCAAATGGCCATGAGAGAGCAGCCGGAGAGGTCAGAGCCAGTTAGGCTGCACAGCCGTTCAAAGCCCCCTTGCAAGCGGCATTAAAGACGGGATTAAGTCTAAGAGGGTTATGGAGGGAGGAGTAAACCAGCCTTGTCCTGCACACAGCGCCGAGATAAGGCTCTGTTCTCTAGGTGTGAATTCCCGCGTGTGCAAGCGCAGGCACTCCGGGCTTTGCGGCAGAAATTGGAGGGATAATTCCGGAGGCGCGGGGATCAGGCGGGAGCGGGGCTGGGGCGGTGCCGCCGCCCCGCTATTTATGGGATTGTTCAATCCGGGCACAAACAGCCTCCTTTCCCTCTTGTTAGGGGCATAGATACTGGGGCACACTCTGCTATTTATGGGATTGTTCAATCCGGGCACAAACAGCCTCCTTTCCCTCTTGTTAGGGGCATAGATACTGGGGCACACTCTGCTATTTATGGGATTGTTTAATCCGGGCACAAACAGCCTCCTTTCCCTCTTGTTAGGGGCATAGATATTGGGGCACACTCTGCTCTTTATGGGATTGTTCAATCCGGGCACAAACAGCCTCCTTTCCCTCTTGTTAGGGGCATAGATACTGGGGCACACTCTGCTATTTATGGGATTGTTTAATCCGGGCACAAACAGCCTCCTTTCCCTCTTGTTAGGGGCATAGATATTGGGGCACACTCTGCTCTTTATGGGATTGTTCAATCCGGGCACAAACAGCCTCCTTTCCCTCTTGTTAGGGGCATAGATATTGGGGCACACTCTGCTATTTATGGGATTGTTCAATCCGGGCACAAACAGCCTCCTTTCCCTCTTGTTAGGGGCATAGATACTGGGGCACACTCTGCTATTTATGGGATTGTTTAATCCGGGCACAAACAGCCTCCTTTCCCTCTTGTTAGGGGCATAGATACTGGGGCACACTCTGCTATTTATGGGATTGTTTAATCCGGGCACAAACAGCCTCCTTTCCCTCTCACTGGGGGCATGGATGTGGGAGCACACTTTGCTATTTATGGGATTGTTCAATCCAGGCACAAACAGCCTCCTTTCCCTCTCGTTGGGCACAGGGATTTGGGGTCACACCCTGCTCCCATCCTGCCTCCAAAGAAAGGCTGGGGATGGGTTTGGAGTCAAGGCTGGGCTGGGGTTGTCCTGAAGCATCCCCATGGTCCTGAAGGATCTTCTTCTCCTGGAGCATCCCGTTGTCCTGCTGCATCCCCATGGCCAACACCTCTGTGGGGTCACACAGGGCCCCAAGGGAGGGGCTTCCCTCCCTTTCCCCCTTCTCAGGGCTGCAACTGAGTTTGGAAAGGCTTCCCACATCCTCCTGCACCTTCCCAGGTGTGGAGCCTGATGTAGCTCCCTGAAATCCCCATGGAAGGAATGGGATGGGATGGGATGGGATGGGGATGGGATGGGGATGGAATGGGGATAGGGATGGGATGGGATGGGGATGGGGATGGGATGGGATGGGATGGGATGGGATGGGATGGGATGGGATGGGATGGGGATGGGGATGGAGATGGAATGGGGATAGGGATGGGATGGAATGGGGATGGGGATGGGATGGGATGGGATGGGATGGGATGGGATGGGATGGGATGGGATGGGATGGGGATGGGATGGGATGGGATGGGGATGGGATGGGATGGGATGGGATGGGATGGGATGGGATGGGATGGGGATGAGGATGGGGATAGGGATGGGATGGAATGGGGATGGGGATGGGATGGGATGGGGATGGGATGGGATGGGATGGGATGGGATGGGGATGGGGATGGGGATGGGGATGGGATGGGATGGGATGGGATGGGATGGGATGGGATGGGACACCAGCTGTGTTTACCCTCCCAGCCCCTCAGAGCAGTCATGGAAGGAAGGGCCAAGCCCTGGGGGATGATCCTCACCAAGCACCCTCCAAGGGCAGTGGGATCCCTCCCTGCGGGCTCCATGCCCGCCCTGCTTTGCCCCCCTCCGTGTGTTCCACAGCCCCAGGAGCTGCAGCCGGCAGAGGGAGCAGGAGCCGAGCGGGATTTGAGCCTTTCCCAAGTACAGCCTTTGCATTTTCCCTTTTTTGGCTGGGTCCCGAGGCCGCTCTGGGAAGAGCCAGGTGCCAGAGCTCTGTCTGCACGCTCAGAGCCCGTTCAATTAAACAGTTCAGGGAATTAACTGCGTGCCACGAGCTGCAGCAAAGCAGGGACGGCTGGATTTGCTCCTCGCCAAAAAAAACCTGGGAAAACAACGCTAATAAAGAAGGATAACTGAGTCCCTGCCTGCTGCACAGAGCCTTTTCTTTCTTCTTGTGCCTCGTTTCCTGTCTTTCCCCAGCTGGGAGGGCTCTGTGCTCAGGATGCTGCTCCCTCAGGGGATGAGTGGGATGAGGATGCCCGGAGCTGGGGTTTGGCTGGAGCCTCCCTTTCCTGGGAGTCCAGCAGGGATTTGCCAGGGCTGGGGATTTGCTCCAGGCTCAGCTGGGAGCTCAGCCCAAGGTCAAAGCCTGGCTGGGTTTGTCCCAAGCTCAGCTCAGCCAGGCCAAGCATTTGGGTTTTGCCTTCACAGATGGTGTTTGGAGCATCCCCTGGGGGGATTCATGCCCTGGCTGCTCATGTTCCTGTCCCAGCACTTGGTCCCACTCTCTCCTCGCTCCTGGTTTTCTGTCCTGCATCTCCCATTGCCCTTCCCTGTGCCAGGCAGGGCTGGGTGCTCCTGCTGCCCATCCCAATGGCTTGGACACACAGAGAATCCCCATCCTGCCTGTCCCCAGCACAGGAAACAAAACTGGTTTTTCCCAAGGGAGCTCAGAGTCACCTTTCTGCTTAGGTTTTCTGTCCAAAGACAAAAAAAAAAGCCAAAAAATTGAGTGAAGGGTGGGAGCATTTCCACACCCACAAATCTCGCGGGGGGGATTTCCCAGGACAGTTTTCCTTGGCTCTGCCATGGGATGCAGGGATGGAGCCCCACTGGCTCCACACCCACCTTGTGATGTCCTTTTGCTGCATCCAGGGGCTTTTTATCCTTGGATAAAGATCTCCAGGCATTTTGTGTGAAGGAACTGGTCGAGCTCCCTGCTTGCTCCCAGGGCTCCAAGCCTGGATTTGGGATCTCTCCCTGCCTGGCCAGAGCAGGCTCCCTCCCCAGGCCTCTGTCAGCAGGAAAATGTAGAGCAATCACAGCTCTGTGCTGCAAATATTAATTATCCACTAACTGCTCTCCAGGCAGCCATTAGATCTCAGCTCTCAGACAGCTGTTCCCAGCCCGAGGGATGCTCCAGAGGGGGAGCAGCAGGGAGGTGGCGGGGCTGCCATGGGAGGGGTCCCCACTCTGCTGTGTCCCCAAGGCTGCCTGAGCCACTCAGGGCAGGCAGGATTTGGGTGCTGCCACTTTTCTTTCTGTGGGAAATGTTCCCATTCCAGCGTTTTGGGGGTTTGTTCTTCCCATCAGCTTCCAGCCCTGCCCTGGGAGGATGAGGAGGATTTGCTGTCCCAAGGAATTTCCCCTTTCCAGGAGGATGAGGAGGATTTGCTGTCCCAAGGAATTTCCCCTTTCCTCCTTGTTTTATCTCACTGAACAGGGCCACAAGATCTCGCTGTGATCACTTGAGACCTCCTCATCCTCTGGCTCATTTTCCAGATGTTTTTTTGGTCAGTCTCTCCTTCCAGCCCGTGCTCCCACTCCCACCCTCACCCTGATGCATCACAAACCTCTTCCATTTTCCTACTTCTTGGGCAAATCCAGCTTTTTTTCCCACTGATCCCCCCAGGATCAGCTGTTGCCCACAGTCAGGGTGAGGCCACACCAAAGGGGGGCTGTGGGCAGTGCCCCCGAAGCCCCCCAGCCCCAAACCCTCCATCACCTCACAGATCTGGGCCCTGATTGCACCAAGGAGCTGCAAAGGAGGGAGAAAATTCCTCAACATCCTCATTTGGGGATGGGATGGGATGGGATGGGATGGGATGGGATGGGATGGGATGGGAGGCATTGCCCAAGCTTCGTGGGGCACATGGAGCTCCCAGGGCTCAGCAGGATGCACACCCAGGCATGATCCCACCACGGATCCCATATCCCTCTTTCCACCCTTCTTCCACAGCAGAGACACCAGTGAGGAGCTCGTTAAGGAAATAAATGAGCGAGGTGGGCCCGTGCTCGTATAAATCTCTCCGAGAGAGCATTCAGACGTTCCAGATTTGAGCTGGCCATCATTTAAATTACTGCTCTGCCTCCCCTCAGCCCAGCCCCTTATTACCAGGGGTTTAATGCTCAGGGCTTAATTGCAATGGCTGGTGAGCTCCCCCTCCAAGCTCTCATCAGGAATTAGCTGCTTCTCCTGCCCACTCATTATCCACCCAAGCCAGGAGGCACCAAAGGCAGCCAGGGAGAAGGGCTGGGTGCCTCCCAAGGGGCTCTCTGGGCTCCAGGGAAGAGCCCCTTAGCATGGGAGCTGCCTGGAGAGCTCAGAATCATTCTGTATAATTGAATGTTTTCCTCCAATTGCCCAGGGAGCAGCTGGGAATGCCTGGAGGAGCTGTTGGAAGCAGGAGATGGCTTCTAAAAGATGTTGAGCAGTGGCGATGGCTTCCACCTTCCTTTTCTCACTATTCATCCTCCTCTCCTGGGTGATTCACTGCCATAACCCTTCCTCACCCAGCAGAGACAGAAATTGTCACCCAAGAGCTGGAATTGTCCCATCCCTGGAAGTGTTCAAGGACAGGGCTTGGAGCAATCTGGGAGAGTGGAAGGGAGGTGGGACAGGATGGGCTTGGAGGTCCCTTCCAACCCAAACCCTTCCATGGTTCTGTGATTCTGGGACTTTTTCCCCTCAAAAAGAGGCAGGGGAAGGGGAAGGGGCTGTGCAGCACCAGGCTGGGAGCAGGGAGCTCCTGCTGGAAGGAGGGAGATGGGACCACAAGGGAACAGTTTTGCCTCTCTGGCAAATGAGCCAGAGGATGAGGGGCTTGCAAGGGATCACAGCAAGATTTTGTGACCCTGGCAAGGTGAGATTGTTCAGCAAGCCAGGAGGGAAAGCGATGAAAAAAGGTAAAAATATTAGTTAGGGAATAATACATACATGAAAAAATATTCTGTGTGTTCATCTCTTGAGGGGGAGGATCCCCAAAGAGCTCAAAATTCAGGCCAGCTTTGCCAAGGGGTCCAGTGCAGAGTGGAAAAAGGATCCCAAAAGAGCTCAAAATTGAGGCCAGCTTGGCCAAGGGGTCCAGTGCAGAGTGGAAAAAACCCTATGAATCCCCAGAAAAAGGCAAATGTTTTTGGGTTTGAAATATTTTCCTACCTTGTTGCACAACCAGAGGTTTCCTTTACCAAAGTGACCCATCCCAAAGCCCGCCCAGGGCACAGCAATGGTTTTTGTGTGTCCTGCACCAAGCCCAGGGCCAGGCAGGGGGCAGAGGGCACAAGGGGGATGCAGGGGTGGGCAGGGGGTCCCGGGGATGCTGCTCCCAGCCTGGCACAGGGGGAGGCATCAGTAATTGGCATTGTGGGCTCTGCTGCCCTTTCGGTGGCACCGTGTTTAATTGCACTGGCTGCCAGTTCAGGGAAGAGCTGCTCGGGGGCCTTATCTCTGCTTTCACCATTTTTCTTTCTGGGAAATGAAGTTAAAAATCCCTTCACAGCAGCTCCAGCGGAAAAAAAATTAGTCCCATATCACTATTTAACATGCACTGCTAAAAACTAGATAAACACAGGCCGTCACTTGGAGATTAGCTCCTCACATGACTAAATGATTTATTTAGAAGATTCCTTCTTTTCTCTGCTGCTCCCTTTCTCTCTCTCCCCTTTCCTTGGCTAAGAACATATTAATCAGAAATTAGAGGCAGGCTGAGGGATGGAGAACAGGCTGACAAAGAGCAAACAGGGAAAAGGGGGAAAGGGGAGCAAGGAAGGAAGGATGTGAGGAAAGTAGGGGTGAAAATGGGGTGAGGGAAGGAGGTGGAAAAGGCTCCCAAAAACGGATAAAGAGGGAAATTTGAGGAGGGGAAAGAGGATGAGATGAGAGAAGGAGGTGGAAAAGGCTCCCAAAAACGGATAAAGAGGGAAATTTGAGGAGGGGAAAGAGGATGAGATGAGAGAAGGAGGTGGAAAAGGCTCCCAAAAATGGATTAAAAGGGAAATTTGAGAGAGGGAAAGAGGACATGGGAAGGAGGTGGAAAAAGCTCCCAAAAAATGGATAAAGAGGGAAATATTTGAGGGGGAAAGAGGATGAGATGAGAGAAGGAGGTGGAAAAGGCTCCCAAAAAATGGATAAAAAGGGAAATTTGAGAGGGGGAAAGAGGACAGGAAGGGAGAAGAAGGTGGAAAAGGCTCCAAAAAATCGATAAAGAGGGAAATTTGAGAGGAAGAAAGAAGATGGGATGAGAGAAGGAGGTGGAAAAAGCTCCAAGAATGGATAAAGAGGGAGATTTGAGAGGGGAAAGAAGACATAGGAAGAAATAGGGACGGGATGGGGACCAAGCAGGGAAGAGGGGGCTGCTGCAAAGGTGAAAGGGTGGAGGGCAGGAACGACAGCGAGGGAAAAATGCGCAGAGGGAGGGGGGAAGGAGCCCCGATTGTGTGCGGCAGGAATGCGCCGGGGCTTAGCCCGCGCCCCGGGGGACTCCTGGCCCTGAGTGATTACGGCACTTATCAGGCAGGGAGCTCCGGAGCCGCCCCCCGGCCCTCGCAGCCCCCCTGCCGGCCGGGGCCGGGGGGATTTGCGCCCCCAGCCCCGCTCCCCGCTCCAGGTGCGGGCGATAAGAGCATCCCCAGCATCCCCAGCATCCCCAGCATCCCCGCTCAGCCCCGCGGGCGCGGGATGCTCGCCGGGGATTTGCGAGAGGGGGATAAAGGGAGAAACAAGGCTGGCAGGATTAGAGGGGAGGGGTCTCTGCTGGGATAGGTGCTGTGCAGTGTCCCTTCTCTTTTATCCACGCAGATAACCAGGCCCGGAGGCTGAGGCCTACAACGATAAGGAGATTAGGAGGATTGGCTCATTTGTAGTGAGATCCTCCAGCAGGGATATCGGGCTCTCTATAGACCCACCAGAAGGTTATCTAAATAGGCTAGACTTGAACTAACCCCGAGCTGGGCCCGGGGGGAGCTCCTGGGACAAAGCAGGGCTGCAGGGACGGGGCCAGAGCCGCGCCAGGGCCTTGGGGAGGTGGGCAGGGGATGCTGGCATGGTCCAGGGGTGTCCACAGGGCCATTCCGTGCTGCTGCTGCCACACCCCTGGCTGTTCCCTCCTCTGGGATGCCCCAGGAATGGTGGGTGGGTGTTGGGAGAGGCAGGAGAACGGGAATTCACAGCCAGGGGCACTGGGAGGAGTCAATGTGCTCACCTGGCCATGCACAGCCCTGGCACTGCCACCCCGCTCCGTGCCAGGTGCCCCAAGGCCCAGCAGTTCTGTCCCCAAACCCGGCCCTCTGGGTCATTGTTAGTTTTTCTGAGCACCAGCCAGATGGGAATTGGAGTTCAATAAAACATGTACAAAAATAGGAATTCACTTTTTTATGTACATTAACCAAATTTTGTACAAGCTGAATGGATCAGAATAAAAGGTCTTGCATTTCCCACACATCAAACAGGATCAGTTCTTGGAAGGCTGGGAATGTTGTCTGCAGCAAGGGATCCAAACCCCTCAGCAAACCACTCCTCACTCAGCTTTATCCTGCCCAAGGGGAAAGACAAAACCACATTTTCCTGCCTTCAGCCTTCCAATTCCCCTCCCAGGCTGGACAAACCAGCACCCATGGAGGAAACTGAAATAAAATAAGAAGTATTTTACACACTGAATGTTATT